>NC_069502.1:722205738-722483238 GCF_027579735.1 Bombina bombina | reverse complement strand
TATATATATATATATATATATGTATATATGTGTGTGTGTGTGTGTGTGTGTGTGTGTGTGTGTGTATATATATATATATATGTGTGTGTGTGTGTGTGTATATATATATATATATATATGTGTGTGTGTGTGTATATATATATATATATATATATATATATATATATATATATATATATATATATATATATATATATCAAACAAACAGAGGTAAATTCAGCACCCTTGCAAATGCACAGTCCAGTGAAAAAAAATCTCTTAGTGGAAAGTATCAGAGTGCACACACGCTAGAGATGCCTGCCTTACCTCTCACACTTATAGTCTCACAATGGTACAAAGGTAGCGTCAGCACTGTTTCTTGATAAAATAAATTTCTTTATTGAAGCAACGTTTTGGGTCCACCTGACCCTTAGAGGATGACTAAAGGTCAAGTGGACCTGAAATGTTGCTTCAATAAAGAAATTTATTTTATCAAGAAACAGTGCTGACGCTACCTTTGTACCATTGTGAGAGAATATATATATATATATATATATATATATATATATATATATATATATTGGATGGTTGAAAGGAAGATCAAGTGATTTGCAATAAAATCACTATAAAGGCTAGGAATTCAGCACACATACACCTAGATTTAGAGTTTTGCGTTAGAAGGGGTGCGTTAGCTACACGTGTTTTTTTCTCCCCGCACCTTTTAAACAACGCTGGTATTAAGAGTTCTCTCAAGGGCTGCGTTAGGCTCCAAAAAGGGAGCGTACAGGCATATTTACCGCCACTGCAACTCTAAATACCAGCGTTGCTTACGGACGCGGCCAGCTTCAAAAACGTGCTTGTGCACGATTCCCCCATAGGAAACAATGGGGCAGTTTGAGCTGACAAAAAACCTAACACCTGCAAAAAAGCAGCGTTCAGCTCCTAACGCAGCCCATTGTTTCCTATGGAGAAACACTTCCTAAGTCTGCACCTAACCCCTAACATCGCCGACCTCTATATTATATTTATTACCCCCTAATCTGCCCTGCCCCCCCCCCAACGTTGCCGCTACCTACCTACACTTATTAACCCCTAATCTGCCGACCGGACCTCGCCGCCACTATAATAAATAAACTCCCGCCTCAAAAACCCTATAATAAATAGTATTAACCCTAATCTGCCCTCCCTAACATCGCTGACACCTAACTTCAAGTATTAACCCCTAATCTGCCGACCGGACCTCACTGCTACTATAATAAATGTATTAACCCCTAAAGCTAAGTCTAACCCTAACCCTAACACCCCCTTAAGTTAAATATAATTTAAATCTAACGAAATAAATCTTATTAAATAAATCAATCCTATTTAAAGCTAAATACTTACCTGTAAAATAAACCCTAATATAGCTACAATATAACGAATAATTATATTGTAGCTATTTTAGGATTTATATTTATTTTACAGGCAACTTTGTATTTATTTTAACCAGGTACAATAGCTATTAAATAGTTAATAACTATTTAATAGCTACCTAGTTAAAATAATTACAAAATTACCTGTAAAATAAATCCTAACCTAAGTTACAATTAAACCTAACACTACACTATCAATAAATTAATTAAATAAACTATCTACAATTATCTACAATTAAATCAACTAAACTAAATTACAAAAAAAACCCACTAAATTACATAAAATAAAAAAAGATTACAAGAATTTTAAACTAATTACACCTACTCTAAGCCCCCTAAAAAAATAACAAAGCCCCCCAAAATAAAAAAATGCCCTACCCTATTCTAAAATAAAAAGTTAACAGCTCTTTTACCTTACCAGCCCTTAAAAGGGCCTTTTGCGGGGCATGCCCCAAAGTAAACAGCTCTTTTGCATTTTAAAAAAACATACAATACCCCCCCAACATTACAACCCACCACCCACATACCCCTAATCTAACCCAAACCCCCCTTAAAAAACCTAACACTAAGCCCCTGAAGATCTCCCTACCTTATCTTCACCACGCCGGGTATCACCGATCCGTCCAGAAGAGGGTCCGAAGTCTTCATCCTATCCGGCAAGAAGAGGTCCAGAAGAGGCTCCGAAGTCTTCATTCTATCCGGCAAGAATAGGACATCCGGACGGGTAGACATGTTCATCCATGCGGCGTCTTCTATCTTCATCCATCCGGCGCAGAGCGGGACCATCTTGAAGCAGCCGACGCGGATCCATCCTCTTCTTCCGGCAACTCCCGACAAATGAAGGTTCCTTTGAGGGACGTCATCCAAGATGGCGTCCCTCGAATTCCGATTGGCTGATAGGATTCTATCAGCCAATCGGAATTAAGGTAGGAAAAATCTGATTGGCTGATTGAATCAGCCAATCAGATTCAAGTTCAATCCGATTGGCTGATCCAATCAGCCAATTAGATTGAGCTTGCATACTATTGGCTGTTCCGATCAGGACCCCCTAACGCTGGTTTGGACGGCTAACGCAGAACTCTAAAACTACTAAGAGTGCTGAATTCAAAGTCTTTATAGTGATTTTATTGCAAATCACTTGATCTTCCTTGCAACTATCCAATAATTGTTTAATGGGTCTGCACCAGATTATTGATTAATTTACCAACACACTTTCTATTTGAGTTGGTATCCTTAGCAGAATGCCTAAATTATCAGAGTGTTCTAGCAACACTTTTGAAATTCTAAGCAATTTTTCCGTCCATTTTCTCTTGTGTGTGTGTGTATATATATATATATATATATATATATATATATATACACACACATATACATACACACATATACATATACACACACACACACATACATACATTTAAAAACAAAGGTACATATAGTATGGATTGATACTTTCTTTCACTGTTTGAACAGCTGCCTTCCCACAATCTCCTGAAGCCTGTTTTTAGAAGATATATGGTGCAAAAAGGAGGCGCTGGTTCACTATGGATCCTCTCTGAATACTTTGCTTGCGCTCCGATGCATTTGAAGGGTACTCCTAGTCTGATAGAAGATTGTGCTGTATGTACTCACAGCTTAGATCTGGATTAATGGCTCCTAGAAGTGCAAAGAATAAACTTCACCAGCTTTCTGTTAAAATGCAGTATTTATTATGCCCAGCGTGTTTCAACGGACCCAGCCGTCTTTTTCAAGAGCTTTCACAATTTTTAAAAGTGCTTTACAACGAAGCATACCTTTCCGCAGCACAGGCGGTCTTTAAATACATATTCAAAAGCACTACCCATTACCCCATTGGTTGAGGCCTGGTTTACACTCGACAAAACAAATAAACTACAAATAGAACCTAAATAAAAACAATTGGCATTTTCTAGACTCATCAATTAATCAATGTATATAATAAAAAGCTTTTATTTTATATAAAAAATGCTACTTATTAGAGTTTATTTGCCGTGTAGTTCCCTTTCGAGCCATATTTTCTTTGGTAGTTTCCTATCAGGTCCGTTCGAGAATAATGTGATACAGCATTTTAATTTAATATTTTTTTTTAACCCATGGGGTACACTACATTGCAATAGTTGTCCATTTTTTAAGAAAGAATCCTTTACTTGGATTTGAATAGAAAGGGTCAAATTACACTGGAGAGGAGGTAACTTAGCTCAACAATCAAATCAAAGAGAGCTAAAATGGATACATATGCTAAAAACGTATGCCCACTGGGGTCTGAGTAAGGATACAAAAATTGCTGCCTTTGTGTAAAAAATGTTAAATCAAAATGCTGTAAGAAATTGATTAAGTTAGTATATAATATATATGTGAAAATAAATGATGTATCAAATATATACTAAAATAAGTAACAACACTATTCAGGTATTCGCTATCAAGTTTAAAATTAACATTTTTAGCCGATACTTCCTTTGTAAAAACAAGTGACATAACAAGAAGAACTAATATATGTATCCCTTTTAAAATTAATACCAATGAGATGAGGAATAAACGTATATATATATTTTAAATGTGCTGTCATTTAGTTCATAATGACATCTTGTAGATAATGTAAGGAAAATAAATGCCATAAGAAATCATGCAACATGTATTATATATGTTTAAATACGTTGAGCACAAGTATTTTTACAAAGATCTATAAAAAGATTGGTACTAACGCAATTTTTCTTTTCATCTGTCACTTAGCTTATAGCGGCATTTTAGCCGACGTTAGTAGAATAATACTGTTACAATTGGGACGATTTTTATTGGACTTTGAATATCATGTGATCACGCTATCCTCGAACGGACCTGATAGGAAACTACCAAAGAAAATACGGCTCAAAAGGGAACTACACGGTAAAGAAACTCAAGCAGCGTTTTTAATAAAAAAAAAAAGCTTTTTATTATATACATTGATTAATAGATGAGTCTAAAGAATGCCAATTGTTTTTATTTAGGTTCTATTTGTAGTTTATTTGTTTTGTCGAGTGTTAACCTGGCCTCAACCAATGGGGTGATGGGTAGCGTTTTTGAATATTTATTTAAAGACCGCCTGTGCTGGGGAAAGGTATACTTGGTTGTAAAGCACTTTTAAAAATTGTGAAAGCATGTCCAGAAATGCGGGAAAGTCAGCCAGACACCAGAAGAAGACCACGCGGACAACAACAAAACATCTCTCAAACAGAGAAGTGGTCTAAAGTTCCAAAGAAGAAACAGAGACCCTGAATCATGGAGTAGACTGTGTCCGAGGCTAGGATTTTTTCTTTGACTTCTTTTGGCGCATCTTTAGAAGAGCGCTACTCCCTGATCTCTTGGACTATACCCTACATATGTCCCTCATCATTTTGGCAGAGGATACTGGATACAGATGAGTATATAAATGTCAATCTACAAACTAACTAACTTTGCCTGGGATATATCGATGGACATAAAGATGTAAAATTCATGTTATATATAGTCATTGTTTACTTATGATGGAGGGTAAGCAGATTAAGTCCAATATTCACATGAGATCTGGGCAATAGCTTTGCCGTATGCCACTAAAACCCGTTCCTTAGACCATATATATAATTCCCACTTTCAATAAATTTAAGTTGTTAGTAACTCTATATATTAAGAAACTACTATCCCGACATTATGGTTAGAACTATGCAAATATGCTACAGGGAAAAACAATGTTATAAGATACAAATGTTTATTGTTGTTTATTTTTTGTTTATTTCAATTTATTTTATGTACCCTCGAGCAGGTGAGACGAAAGTTTCTCCATCAGGAAAAGTTATACAGGAGAGCAGAGGATTTCACAACATTGCAAGTGGAGATATTGGTCAGCTACAGGTAGAGAAGGGGAGGGGAACCAACTCATGACTCCCAAGATAAGAATAATCTTACATAATGTAAGAGGGTTAAATACAGATAATAAAAGAAAAACAGCAATTACACAGTATCACAACTTAAATGCTAATATTATATTCTTGCAAGAAATGAACTTTACAAATAATCAAATACCCAAATATTGGAGTAGATATTTCACGCAACAATACCACTCCACGACTGACACAAAAAAAGAGAGGAGTGTCAATACTTATACATGATGCACTTAACTTTATCAAAGAAGAGGGGCTGACAGATAAAGAGGGCAGGTATCTTATAGTGAGAGGACGTATGCAAGACACCTCGCTTACACTTTGCAATATATACGCACCCAATGAACAACAGCACAACTTTTTTCACCACTTGCCACATCTACTGACACAATGGTCACAATCAAAAATCATATTAGCCGGAGACTTTAATATTAATCTGAAAACGCACAAAGCAGATACGCCCCACAAACTCACTAATAAACAAACCAGACATAATTCCATCTCTAAAAATATTAAGAATATCTTAGAAACTCATAATGTGATAGATACCTGGGTAACGTTATATGGGCAGACGAATGACCATACTTACTAATCCCCAGCACACAAAATTTATACCAAATTAGATTATATATTTATTAGACAGATTTTACTCCCCAGTTTACACAGTTCCACTATTCATGCATGTGTCTGGTTGGACCATTCTATTATCCAGATACAATTAGAGGGACTGGTCAATGTGGACAGACAAAGGTCATGGACTTATGATCCAAATTTATCGAAAAAACCTGAATTATATGACAAAATTATGTATAACTTGACAGAATACTGGAAGATAAACACAACCTTAGAGACCACTCCAATGATCACGTGGGCTGCCCACAAAACATTCATAAGAGGTTTATTGATAAAGGAAAAAGCTCTATACACAAAAAAATTAAGGCTCACATAGAGATACTTCAATAGGAAATAGAAACGCTTGAAATCCAACATAGAAGCACACTAACCTCAGATATTTTCAATAAAGTAACACAAAAGCGACAAACACTAGCTAAGATTTTAAATGAGAACTCTCTCAGAGCTATGCATAAGTTGAAGGCACATTACATATATGCTAATAAACCAGACAGATTTCTAGCTCACAAACTAAGGGAAAGGACGAAAAATCTAACTATACAACAACTACAAAAAGCAGACGGGATGCTAACATCTCACCCTCAAGACATTACGGACTGCTTTGCACAATATTATGAATCTCTTTATGACAGAAACAAGTTCAACATACTACTCAGATGAAAACACTTAGACACCATTTTCTGCAAAAGGCTAAACTCCCAAAACTTAATGCTACAGACATGGAAGCCCTAAACACAGAAATAACAATAAACAAAATCACCCTAGCAATAAAAGATCTTAAAATAGGCAAGGCGGCAGGTCCTGACGGGTTCTCAGGTGAATATTATAAAGTATTTAAAAAATATCTGGTCCCCCACCTGCACAATTTCTGCAATTACATCATGCAGGGTACCCGTATCCCACAGGACATATTGCAGGCCAAAATAGTGGTTATACCCAAACCAGGAAGGAATCCTAAAAAATATCAAAACTATAGGCCGATCTCATTGATTAACCAAGATTTAAAAAATTTAAACATTTTTTTAGCAAATAGACTCAAATTATATCTATCCTCATTGATACATCCCAACCAGGTAGGATTCCTAAAAGAAAGGGAAGCCCCAGATAATGTGAGACGAACGGTGCCTCTGGTGGAGTACTTGGTGGGGACAAAAACGCCTTCTCTGTTCCTATCTCTGGATGCAGAGAAGGCGTTTGATAGGGTCGACTGGGAATATATGTTTTTGACACTAACATTCATGGGTTTCAAAGGACAATTCATGACGGCTATTAAAAACCTGTCAATCTAGGCCAATTAAAATATTGAATGGGACACATCAGAGCTGCCCGCTATCACCTCTATTATTTGCACTAAGTATAGAACCTTTAGCGGCCTACATCAAGGGAGCAAAAGACATTACCGGAGTAAAAATCAACAAAGAAGAATATAAACTCACCTTATTTGCGGATGACATTTTGCTTACATTGACGAGACCTTTAAGATCACTCCCACATCTATATCAAGTCATTGATGAATTTTCAAAAATCTCAGGCTTCAAAATAAACTCAGATAAGTGTGAGGCTATACCACTGACACTACCACTACATACTTGTAAGTTGATAGAAGCGAATTTTGACTAAAAAAAATCTATCAAATACTTGGGAGTTAACATAACAAACACACTAGAGGGACTCTATAAGGCAAACTATACTGAGATCTTTAAGACCGTAAGAATGGATTTGGGTAGATGGAGGAGGGGGTGTTTCTCCTGGTATGGCAGATTATCGATTATAAAGATGAATATTCTACCGAGAATATTATATCTCTTCAGAGCATTACCAATTAAAGTACCACAAAGTGAGCTATACATATACACACACACACATACATACATTTAAAAACAAAGGTACATATAGTATGGATTGATACTTTCATTCAGTGTTTGAATACCAATGATATGAGGAATAAACGTATATATATATTTTAAATGTGAATCGCTGTCATTTAGTTCATAATGACATCTTGTAGATAATGTAAGGAAAATAAATGCCATAAGAAATCATGCAACATGTATTATATATGTTTAAATACGTTGAGCACAAGTATTTTTACAAACATCTATAAAAAGATTGTTTCTATCATGAAGTACTAACACAATTTTTTTTTTTATCTGTCACTTAGCTTATAGCGGCATTTTAGCCGACGTTATTAGAATAATACTGTTACAATTGGGACGATTTTGATTGGACTTTGAATAACATGTGATCACGCTATCCTCGAACGGACCTGATAGGAAACTACCAAAGAAAATACGGCTTGAAAGGGAACTACTCAGCAAAGAAACTCAAGCAGCGTATTTTTATAAAAAAAAAAAAAGCTTTTTATTATATACATTGATTAATAGATCAGTCTAGAGAATGCCAATTGTTTTTATTTAGGTTCTATTTGTAGTTTATTTGTTTTGTCGAGTGTTAACCCGGCCTCAACCAATGGGGTAACGGGTAGCGTTTTTGAATATTTATTTAAAGACCGCCTGTGCTGTAGAAAGGTATACTTGGTTGTAAAGCACTTTTAAAAATTGTGAAAGCATCTCCAGAAATGCGGGAAAGTCAGCCAGACAACAAAACATCTCTCAAACACAGAAGTGGTCTAAAGTTCCAAAGAAGAAACAGAGACCCTGAATCATGGAGTAGACAGTGACCGAGGCTAGGATTTTTTCTTTGCCTTCTTTTGGCGCATCTTTGGAAGAGCGCTATTCCCTGATCTCTTGGACTATACCCTACATATGTCCCTTATCATTTTGGCAGAGGATACTGGATACAGATGAGTATATAAATGTCAATCTACAAAACTAACTTTGCTTGGGATATATTGATGGACAAAAAGATGTAAAATTCATGTTATATATAGTCATTGTTTACTTATGATGGGGGGTAAGCAGATTAAGTCCAATATTAACATGAGATCTGGGCAATATCTTTGCCGTATACCACTAAAACCCATTTCTTAGACCATATATATAATTCCCACTTTCAATAAATTTAAGTTGTTAGTAACTCTATATATTAAGAAACTACTATCCCGACATTATGGTATGAACTATGCAAATATGCTACAGGGAAAAACAATGTTATAAGATACAAATGTTTATTGTTGTTTATTTTTTGTTTATTTCAATTTATTTTATGTACCCTCGAGCAGGTGAGACGAAAGTTTCTTCATCAGGAAAAGTTATACAGGAGAGCAGAGGATTTCACAACATTGCAAGTGGAGATATTGGTCAGCAACAGGCAGAGAAGGGGAGGGGAACCAACTCATGACTCCCAAGATAAGAATAATCTTACATAATGTAAGAGGGTTAAATACAGATAATAAAAGAAAAACAGCAATTACACAGTATCACAACTTAAATGCTAATATTATATTCTTGCAAGAAATTAACTTTACAAATAATCAAATACCCAAATATTGGAGTAGATATTTCACGCAACAATACCACTCCACGACTGACACAAAAAAAAGAGAGGAGTGTCAATACTTATACATGATGCACTTAACTTTATCAAAGAAGAGGGGCTGACAGATAAAGAGGGCAGGTATCTTATAGTGAGAGGACGTATGCAAGACACCTCGCTTACACTTTGCAATATATACGCACCCAATGAACAACAGTACAACTTTTTTCACCACTTGTCACATCTACTGACACAATGGTCACTATCAAAAATCATATTAGACGGAGATTTTGATATTAATCTGAAAACGCACAAAGCAGATACGCCCCACAAACTCACTAATAAACAAACCAGACATAATTCCATCTCTAAAAATATTAAGAAAATCTTAGAAACTCATAATGTGATAGATACCTGGGTAACGTTATATGGGCAGACGAATGACCATACTTATTACTCCCCAGCACACAAAATTTATACCAAATTAGATTATATATTTATTAGTCAGATTCTACTCCCCAGTTTACAGTTCTACAATTCATTTATGTGTCTGGTCGAACCATTCTATTATCCAGATACAATTACTGGGACTGGTCAATGTGGACAGACAAAGGTCATGGACTTATGATCCAAATTTATCGAAAAAACCTGAATTATATGACAAAATTATGCATAACTTGACAGAATACTGGAAGATAAACACAACCCCAGAGACCACTCTAACGATCACGTGGGCTGCCCACAAACCATTCATAAGAGGTTTATTGATAAAGGAAAAAGCTCTATACACAAAAAAATGTAAGGCTCACATAGAGATACTTCAACAGGAAATAGAAACGCTTGAAATCCAACATAGAAGCACACTAACCTCAGATATTTTCAATAAACTAACACAAAAGCGACAAACACTAGCTAAGATTTTAAATGAGAACTCTCTCAGAGCTATGCATAAGTTGAAGGCACATTACTTCATATATGCTAATAAACCAGACAGATTTCTAGCTCACAAACTAAGGGAAAGGACGAAAAATCTAACTATACAACAACTACAAAAAGCAAACGGATGCTAACATCTCACCCTCAAGACATTACAGACTGCTTTGCACAATATTATGAATATCTTTATGACAGAAAAAAAGTTCAACATACTACTCAGATGAAAACAATTAGACACCATTTTCTGCAAAAGGCTAAACTCCCAAAACTTAATGCTACAGACATGGAAGCCCAAAACACAGAAATAACAATAAACAAAATCACCCTAGCAATAAAAGATCTTAAAATAGGCAAGGTGGCAGGTCCTGACGGGTGCTTAGGTGAATATTATAAATTATTTTAAAAATGTCTGGTCCCCCACCTGCACAATTTCTGCAATGACATCATGCAGGGTACCCGTATCCCACAGGACATATTGCAGGCCAAAATAGTGGTTATACCCAAACCAGGAAGGAATCCTAAAAAATATCAAAACTATAGGCCGATCTCATTGATTAACCAAGATTTAAAAATTTGTAAAAAAATTTTTAGCAAATAGACTCAAATTATATCTACCCTCATTGATAAATCCCAACCAGGTAGGATTCCTAAAAGAAAGGGAAGCCCCAGATAATGTGAGACGAACAGTGTCTCTGGTGGAGTACTTGGTGGAGACAAAAATGCCTTCTCTGCTCCTATCTCTGGATGCAGAGAAGGCATTTGATAGGGTCGACTGGGAATATATGTTTTTGACACTAACATTTACCTACACAACCTTTAGCAGCCTACATCAGGGGAGCAAAAGACATTACCGGAGTAAAAATCAACAAAGAAGAATATAAACTCACCTTATTTGCGGATGACATTTTGCTTACATTGACGAGACCTTTAAGATCACTCCCACATCTATATCAAGTCATTGATGAATTTTCAAAAATCTCAGGCTTCAAAATAAACTCAGATAAGTGTGAGGCTATACCACTGACACTACCACTACATACTTGTAAGTTGATAGAAGCGAATTTTGATTAAAAAAAATCTATCAAATACTTGGGAGTTAGCATAACAAACACACTAGAGGGACTCTATAAGGCAAACTTTACTGAGATCTTTAAGACCATAAGAAGGGATTTGGGTAGATGGAGGAGGGGGTGTTTCTCCTGGTATGGCAGATTATCGATTATAAAGATGAATATTCTACCGAGAATATTATATCTCTTCAGAGCATTACCAATTAAAGTACCACAAAGTGAGCTAGCAGATCTCCAGATGGACCTAATTAGGTTCCTACAAGGATCCAAAACAGCCAGAATAGCCTCCCAACTATTAAAACAACACAAACAGCTAGGGGGAGTGGGTGTGCCTAATCTGTTAGACTACTATCAGGCAACTAGTTTATCACAAATTAAGCTGATAAGCAAAAATTGTCGAGAAATAACCTGGACTAGACTAGAGGCAGACTTAGCTGGGGTGAATGATCCAGCAATGATTGTTTGGAACACCTCAAACACAACAAACAAAACACTATACAAACTCAAGGTGACAGAGTAGTCCAAACATATGTGGAAATACCTCACATCTTCTCTATGCCTCATACCCAAGGGTACTAAGATAATACCATTGGGTGCTATACTTCCTGCAGAATTTCAAACACTAATAAGTAAGTGGGAAAATAAGGGCCTCTACAGAGTTGCAGACTTTTTAGATTAGCAAGGGGCTGATATGTGCAGACCTTATCGAAAAATCTATTAAAACATCTTACAGGTGTTATCTTACACCCATAAGAACTGCACATTATACATTGCAGAAAAGTAGACTCTGTTACAGAGGCTGTGCAGAAATTGGAAATTATATGCATATGTGGTGGGAATGTGGGGAGATAAAACAAATTTGGACAAACTATCTAAATTGATAAGTACTAGATAAATCTATGACACTAACGGCGGCGCAGGCCCTCTTGTATGTCTCCAATGAATCCTTAAAGGGACACTCAATTAAAATTAAACTTTCATTATTCAGATAGAGCATGCTATTTTAAACAACTTTCCAATTTACTTCAATTAACAAAATGTGCACAGCCTTTTTATATTTAAACTTTTTGAGTCACCAGATCCTACTGAGCATGTGTAAGAATAAGTGTGTATGCATTTGTGATTGGCTGATGGTTGTCACATGGTATGTGTATGCATTTGTGAATGGCTGATGGCTGTCACATGGTACAGGGGGAGTGGAAAAAGACATAAATTTTAAAATTGTCAACAAAAATCTACTACTCATTTGAAGTTCAGACTAAGTGCTATTGCATTGTCTTGTTATCTTGCATTTGTTGATTATGCAAATCTACTGTGTTGACTGGTCCTTTAAACTTAGCTACCAATAATATATTCATAAATATACTTTGCACAACCACAAGGAAATGTATAGCCAAACACTGGAGAACAGATTCAATAACATGGTCAGGAGTGATTAACAGGTTAGATAATATATATGCTATGTCAGAATCTGCCTCTTGTTTGCAGGATAAAATGACACATTTCCAAAAGATTTGGGTCCACTGGATCATGAACAGAGATATAAGAGAGATAAGGGAGATTTAAGTCTTTCAAGAATTATAACATGATAGGGGATCTCTCCTAAACTTATTGCCACTAAGTCTTTTATGGGGAACTTATATAAATCTTAGATACAATTTGATGGTTCTCTCTCTGCTCGACAGGAAAGGTTATACAGTTATGAGTTTATTGTTTTACAGTTACAAAAGTTTATGTTTAATGTTTATAATTATTAAAATAAAAGGAAAACACATTAGAAAAGGGAGGGGAAGGAAGACTATAGATAATTTTGTTCCTACTTCAGGAAAATAAACAGGACCTCCTATATTTCCTATGCCTGAAGGCAACTTCAGTGGGTGGGAGCTTTTCCTAGGACTCTATGGACTATCAGAGATTTCAGTAATGATGGAGATACATTGGGAAAGCCAGATGGATATACAAATTGCTGAGAAAAGTTGTTTCATTTCTCCAACTCTTTTTCACGTTGTTTGAGACAGATATATGGAATTATAAAACATTATCAAACATGATAAGAGGTCCTGAGACTGTAACAATGAATATAAATATATGTTTATCTGAACTAGGAGCATGATGTATTAGATATGTCTCTTGTCTTCCTTTCTGACAATAAAGATTATTTCAACTAAAAATTGTGAAAGCTCTTGAAAAAAAGACGTCTGGGTCCATTGAAACGCATTGGGCATAATAAATACTGCATTTTAACAGAAAGCTGGTGAAGTTCATTCTTTGCACGTCTAGGAGCCATTAATCCAGATCTAAGCTGTGAGTATTGACACACCATTATATGGTGCCATATAAAGATATCTCAGCACAATCTTCTATCAGACTAGGAGTACCCTTCAAAGGCATCAGAGTGCAAGTGAAGTATACAGAGAGGATCCATAGTGAACCAGAGCCTCCTTTTTGTACCATATACATACATACACACACACACACACATACACAATGCTTTTTTGTGAAGAAAAAAAATGCCAGTACTCATTGATTAATATATTCTGCTCAGTAACTGAAAAGCAAAAGGAATAAATTATTTACAATCTAAAAATTAACACAATGTAACAGCACTACTTATATGTACTAAATGAATCTAATCTGATATATCAGGGGTGCATGAGTAAGGTATCGCCTACATACCAAAAGCACATTAAAAAGAAAATACTCAGCACACCAAATAGATCAAATTATATGATACCATATATCCAAACAGAGTAATATTCAATGATACCATATGTCAAAACCAAATAATAATGTGAAAGGTACCCAGCCTATCCCCATTCAGATCTGCATACAGCACATACACACTCCAAACAAATGCATACATTTCCCTTAAGCATCCCTAGGCGAAAGAAAAAAAGGTGTCATCTGCAAACTGAGCACAGTCAAAAGAAAGCACAGGGGGGAAAAAAAACTTTTTAATCCACATGAATTGATACAGTATAAGTAATTTTGATTGAAGTTGCACAAAGTTAAATCCCCAGCTGCTACAGTGTCTATTTTAGTGCTGTGAAGTTACAACATTCCTCTCCTCCTGAACCTCACACACTCTATGTAAACATGTGCATAACAGAGCAATATTAATATGAAATAATCCCAAAGATAGGGTATACGATATATCCATACATGTGTAATCTTAGTAACAGTTCCCAGTATTGTAAAACAGCATCTGTTACAGCTCGTGTGGGTGTGATGTATAGCTCCAGAACAGTGTCCAATGTGTCAGTTAAAGTATCCAACCCGCCCTTAAGAGACTTAACTTGCCATTTAAGTAATACGGCCCGTACAATTACAAGAGGTTGTTCAAATGATTCTTGAAATTCCTTCCGCTGATTAGCAGCACAGGTCAATCTGCTTCCTTAAGCTGAGAGCATCACTGTGTTATCCGATGCAGTACACTCTATGGGTAGATTTATCATGGTGCGAGCGAACATGATACAATGTAGTGTATCATGTCCGCTGCACATCGATAAATGCAGACAGCATACACTGTCAGGAACGCAGAGCCAAGGAACAGCAAAAAGGTATTAGTCTGAACGCAGACCGGAAACATCTCCACACGAGTTACAAGGTAAACTACTGACAGGCTCCAGGACCGGTCTGCGGGATAAGCTGGAGGCAGACAGTAAGTACTACCTTTAACACCAAGGGACAATCCTATTATCACAATAAGGAGATCACGTTTTTTTAAATAAACCGCTCCCCGCTATAGAAAATGGATATATAAAGAAAAACTGATTTGTGGTTTCATAACAATCACTGCTCTGGGATCATCCAATTTTTTCATTTTTTCCCTGTTTTTCAACAGGGTACCCCTAACATTTTAACCTTATTTGGTCGGCCGACCTTTGCTCTGTATGACTATAACAATTTATTGTAACAAATTTACATTTTTTATATTAATGAGCCTATGACTAGAAACATTTAGACCATTTGTGACAAATTTACATTTTTATATTAATGAGCCTATGACTAGAAACATTTAGACCATTTGTTTTAACATATTAAATATAATTTTTTTGAATCAGTACTTTTAGTTGTCTGACTTAAATACTCTTAGGCATTAATATACAGAGACAATCCGTTTTCTTCTTGACATAATTTAGCAAAATACTTTATTTTTAGTTTAAATAGGTATTGGAAGCAATATTTTTCCTTTCTAAAAGACATACTCATAGGTTTAAGCATTCATTTGCACTTTTTCTCCTGCCACTTCTCTTTTCAAGTTTGTGGAATACACTATATGACAACTGACATTTGGATAGAATAACTCTTGGAACATATTCACTCATTGCGTATTTATTATACCGCCATTAGTTACTATTCCAGAGGTTCACGGAGTTCTCTTAAACTTCACATATAAGACTTGTGAACATATAAGATTTGTGAATGTTCAAGTGACCATATTGGATATTGACAGTATTTGACTTTTGAAGGTTTTTTACCCATGTCTCGATTCTATAAGCCACTACATGACTATAGAACTTAGATTTTTTTTTAGATCACTTAGCAATATTTATTTTGTATTATATATTGAATATATGAGGTATTTTTGGTTGTGGCCACAACACTGTTTTTTATAAGTGGTTAGATTATTATATTAAAATATTTCTAATTTTATGAATTTCTTGTGATACATTTTATTACAAGGCATTAGATTATTAAGTTTTTTCTCTTTTTTTGAATTTCGTGTGATATATTTGTTACACATTTTTATTGATATATAAATTTGTTCTTATTTTTCATTTATTGATATACATTACGGATTACATATAACTCAATTTTCCACTACTTTCATAATTCCTTCTAGCTTGTTTTATAGCGCCACTCTGCCCCCTCCTTTTTTTCTAATATTCAATGATGCCATATGTCAAAACCAAATAATAAAGTGGAAGGTACCCAGCATATCCCCATTCAGACCTGCATACAGCACATACACGCTTCAAACAAACGCATACATTTCCCTTAGGCGTCCCTAGGGGAAAGAAAAAATGGTGTCACCTGCAAACTGAGCACAGTCAAGCAAAATAAAGCACAGGGGAAAAAAAAACCTTTGTAATTCACATGAAGTGATACAGTATACGTAATTTTGATTGAAGTTGCAACAAAGTTAAATCCCCAGGTGCTACAGTGTCTATTTTAGTGCCGTCAAGTTACAACATTCCTGTGGATTACAAAGGTTTTACCCCTGTGCTTTCTTTTGCTGGACTGTGCTCAGTTTGCAGATGACACCTTTTTTTCTTTCCCCTAAGGACGCCTAAGGGAAAAATATGCTTTTGTTTGGAGCCTTTATGTGCCTTTATATGCCAGTCTGAATGGGTATATGCTGGGTAACTTTCACTTTATTATTTGGTTTTGACATATGGTATTATTGAATATTACTCTGTTTGGATATATGGTATCATTAAATATATAATTTGATCTATTTAGTGTGCTAAGTATTTTCTATTTTATACATTATTTACAATGTTTAAAGTAAAAGTAAAGTTTGGTGGTCAGCTATGCACATTTACTTGGATATGATAAAAATAATATGAGTTTCATTCATCTCTAAATACCATTTTCACCGCAAATAAAATAATACTTTTACTATTTTCAAATCATCCCGTTTTTCTATACATATTGCACTTCCTTGTCACATTTTTATTTTAATCCAATTGACTTTCTGGCCGATCGGCGGCAGTGAAGCTACGTCATGCTAACATGCAATCAAGTGCGCATGCGCCAAATCTATTTTACACAGAATTATGTCTGACGCGCGTGCACAATTCGCGCATGCGCACAGCTTCTTCTCTTTTTCAGCCGATTCTCACGGTTCTTGGTTCTCGCAACTGAAGCGGCTCGGATTGTCAAATAGCATAGTACTGAATGAATACATTATTGCTATTCATTCAGTACTATGTTTCCAAAATAGGTTGACACATGCGCGTTGAAGAATGGGTGAGAATAAAATCGCATGCGCATTGTAGTCCTGATTGGCGATTCGCGCATGCGCAATGCTTTCAGGTTTCGTGAACACGCATTTATACTATGTATAGAGCGAGTGGGACCACTCTATACGTAAAGGCTAAAAAATACAGGAAGAGGAGGGTGGGCGGAGCAAGGATGATCATGGTAGGGAAATAAACTATTAAAATATAAAGTCAAATTTGAGAAAAAAAAAAAAAAAACATAGCGATCCTTACATATTAGTGCTAAAGGTTAAATCGATGTGATGCACAGCTTAAAAATTTACTTTCACTTTAATGTATTTTGTAGCCCCCTCTTTTGAAAACTATAGTATTAACATGATAATTACAAATATTACCTGTTATGAGTTTGATACATACATACATACATACATATACACAGTCATGGCCAAAAATATTGGCACCCCTGCATTTCTGTCAGATAATGCACCACTTCACCCAGAAAATTGTTGCAATTACAAATGTTTAGGCATTCTCATGTTTATTTATTTTGTTTGTATTGGTATGACACAAAAAAAGTGGAGAAAAACAAGCCAAATCTGACACATCCCACCCAAAACTGGACTGGACAAAATTATTTGCACCTTCTTAAAAATGTAAAAAATTATTTCATTCCAAGTTTGTGATGCTCCTGTAATTTGTAACTAAACTTACCTGTATCAATTAACAGGTGCTGACAATATAGAAATCACACCAGCAACCAGTTAAAATGGTGAAAAATTGACTCAACCTTTCTGTTATGTGTCTGTGTGCCACCCTAAGCATGGAGAAGAGAAAGAGCAGCAAATAATTGTCTGAGGATTTGAGAACACAAATTGTGGAAAAGCTTGGACAATCTCAAGGTTACAAGGCCATCTCCAGAGATCATAATGCTCCTGTGTCCACTGTGGGCAACACTGTTAAGAAGTTAACAGCCCATGGCACTGTAACTAATTGCCCTGGACGAAAGAGAAAAATTGATCAAACATTGCAACAAAGGCTTGTTCGAATGGTGGATAAAGAGCCTCGATCAACTTCCAGACAAATTCAAGGCACAGGGTATAAATGTGTCAGCTCACACTATACGTCACCATTTGAATGAAAAGGGATGCTATGGTAGGAGAACCAGGAGGACCCTACAGCTGACACTTAAACATAAAAAAATCCATATTGGAGTTTTTCAAAACTTACCTGAGGAAGCCAAAATCCTTTTGGGAGAATGTGCTGTGGACAGATGAAACAAAATTACAGCTTTTTGGTAAAGCCCATCATTCTACGGTTTTCAGAAAAAGAAATGAGGCTTTTAAATAAACTAATACAGTCCCTACAGTCAAACAAAGTGGAGGTTCACTGATGTTTTGGAGCTGCTTTAGGCACTGGAGGTCTTGACTGTGTGCATGGCATTATAAAATCTGAAAACTACCGTTTTTAGGGCCTAGTGTCAGAAAGTTGGGTCTCCATCAGAGGTCATGGGTCTTACAGCAGGACAATGACCCAAAGCACACGTCAAAAAGCCCCCAGAAATGGTTTAAGACAAAGTGCTTGAGAGTACTAAACTGGCTAGCAATGAGTCTAGATCTCAATCCCTTAGAGCACTTGTGGAGAAATCTCAAAACTACAGTTGGGAAAAGGAACCCTTCCAATTTTGGAGACCTGAAGCAGTTGGCGAAAGAAGAGTGGTCCAAATAGAGAGGTGTAAGAAATTAATCGATGGTTACAGGAAGCGTTTGATTTCAGTTATTTTTTCCAAGGGATGTGCTGCCAAATATTAAATTGAGGGGGCCAATAATTTTGTCCAGTCCATTTTTTAAATTTTGCGTGGAATGTGTCGGATTTGCCTTTTTTTGCTCCACTTTTTTTGTCATACCAATACATACAAAATAAATAAATAAACATGAGAATGCCTAAACATTTGTAATTGCAACAATTTTCTGGGCGATGTGGTGCATTATCTGACAGAAATGCAGGGGTGCCAATATTTTTGGACATGACTGTAGATAAAAGACAACATTTAATGGGCTTGAAAAAAGGTGCAGCAAGTGCCTTTTATTAATGACGTTTCAGGGAATTACACTCCTTCATCAGACCAACATGCATACAGTGAAAAGAAAACATTTATACTGTATTAGACCCTCCCCCTGTGCAAAAAAAACGCCAAACTGGTTGCGATGTCAACAAACGAAATTTACAATAAACAAAATAACATATTCAAATGTAAAGCAATAGTGTAACAAATAATTTTTACAGTGCTCATACATTGTCATATACAAGTGGACAACGATACATTGTGTCATAGGACAAAAGTGTCAACAGAAGTGTCACTTTAGGGAAAGAAAAAAAAGAATAAAAGAACTGCTCAATCCCATAATAACGATGCCCTGATTGCATTTAAAAAAAATTAAAAAAAAACGTATACGTAACAGAGAATTACAAGGATAAGAAGCTATACAGATGGACCCTGGGACTGGAGAGACGTGTCCATGTGCAATACAGATGACAGAGGAGACAGAGAGTCTTTACTAATCAACATTTGAATACTGTTGACTCAAGCTCGGGGTCTGACACTGCATGCACTGTCAGCCAGGGGGCTCATACCTCTACCGCTCCATAGCCTATTTTAGGCATTATAACAAGGTCAGCTTTAAGAGGGAGAGGAGGAGACCACACACCAGGAGGAGGGCTTTTGGAAGAAGACCCCCATTCCAACCGAGATAGAAGAGGATATAGTGGTGAATATTAGCCAACATATTTTGAGTGACTCTGAGCAGAGTCCCCTCAATAAGGGACTGTCATTTGTGCCCACCACTAAATCAAGTGACTTTAACACCTTTATTGATACTATGAAATTCCAGAGACATCTTAAACTGGGAGATTTCTTTCAAGGAAAGACAATGGAAGAAATAATTCATGCTTTTAAGAAGCCTAGTACCTTTGAACCACCCACCACTAACCCCAGTATACGTACGTACACTAGGATGGTCCAACAAGCAACCAAGGGCAGCAATATGCCAATATACACAAATTCAGGAACAATATGTCACATTCCTCAGACATTTTGGTCCATATTGACATGATAGTATCACACAGTTGCTGCAGATTTGTCAGCTACACATCCATGATGTGACTCTCCCATTCCACCATATCCAAAAGGTGCTCTATTGGATTAAGATCTGGTGATTGTGGAGGCCATTGGAGTACAGTGAACTCATTGTCACATTCAAGAAACCAGTTTGAGATGATTTGGGCTTTGTGACATGGTGCATTATCCTGCTGGGTACACTGTAGTCATAAAGGGATGGACATGGTCAGCAACAATACTCAGGTAGGGTGTTGCATTTAAACAATGCTCAATTGGTACTAAGGGGCCAAAGTGTGCCTAGAAAATATCCCCCACACCAATACACCACCACCACCACCACCACCAGCCTGAACCATTGATACAAGGCAGGATGGATCCATGCTTTCATGTTGTTTATGCCAAATTCTGACCCTACCATCTGAATGTTGCAGCTGAAATCGAGACTCATCAGAGCAGTCAACGTTTTTCCAATCTTCTATTGTCCAATTTTGGAGTGGCACCCGGTGTGGTCTACTGCTGATGTAGCCCATCTGCTTCAAGGTTCGATGTGTTGTCCATTCAGAGATGGTATGCTACATGCCTTAGTTGTAACAAGTGTTTGTTTGAGTTACTGTTGCCTTTCTATCATCTCAAACCAGTCTGTCCATTCTCCTCTGACATCAACAAGGCATTATTCACATAACTGCCGCTCACTGGAAATTTTCTCTTTTTGGACCATTCTCTGTAAACCCTAGAGATGGTTGTGTGTGAAAATCCCAGTAGATCAGCAGTTTTTTTAAATACTCAGACCAGAGCGTCCTGCACCAACAACCCTGCCACATTCAAAGTCACTTAAAACCCATTTCTTCCCCATTCTGATGCTCGGTTTGATCTTCAAAAATTAGTCTTCACTGCATTGAGTAGCTGCCATGTGATTGGCTGATTAACAATTTGTGTTACCAAGCTGACACGGATACCAAACAGCTAAGGCTACCCCCCACCTCTCTACAACCTCACCCCTGTTGTTTCTCAGTGGTTTGGGGCTCCTCAGAGCAACCACAATCTCTGGAAGCTTTTGTTTTCATGGTTTTGTGATCCAAACTTGTTTAGAGAAGAGCTGTTCTATGACCTGGAAAACTCTCCTAGGCTGGCTGGGCCCCTGGAACTCCCAGTCACCGCCTTACAACGGACACCCACCTAACCCCTCTCAGGCTGTCCGGGCTCCTGGAACTCCCGGTCGGGCACAGGACAGCAGGACACCCAATAACTTTACCCCTGGTTGCTCCAGCAACCAGGTGCCCCAAAGCTCCGCTCTTTTGGGGATTAATAGCCACTAGGGAGGACAAGAGGTGGGGGAATTACCAGAGGGGAGCTGCTTTGGGAACTGGGGGTTTTGGACACCCCTACCCCTGTAATTCAATGGGCTGTATCTCCGGTCCCCAATAACAAATCGTGCCGCTTTTTGGATTGTGGCATCTGGGGACCGAGAGCTTTCAAATGACACCCTGGAAGTGCCAGCACTCCCCTGGGATCACCCCAAAACCGTCACCAATGTGTCCTGGGATTCTGTGGGACTATGGTTGCTATGGAGGCGCCGGTCAGTCTGGAGGGGCGGGAATGGCGGGAAAACTGCATTGTCTCCCTGTTTTATCAAGATGTGTGTGTGTATAAAAGATGTGTGTTTGTCCTAATAAAGGCAGTTCTTATTTCACCTGAATGCTAGTCTGTCTAGTCATTTAGGTGGGCTCCTGCTAGAATCACTTTCCTGGGCTACAAAGCAGCCTGTTCCAGGCAAAGGAAGGACCCTCTGTTAGAGCTACCCAGTCGGGGTAGCTGGTGTCTGCCACAGGGTGGAACACTGAGTACTGGTGCTGTTGGGCATAAGGGGTGGCTACAGGCTGTGGTCATTTGCCAGCTACATAGCTGCAGTCGGCAGGGAGGAAGCAGGACCCGTTTGTAGAGCTACCCTGTCGGGGTAGCAGGGGTATCTGTCACATTGGTTGGCAGTGGTGGGATCTGCTTCTTCCACACGATTCCTGCTAATAGAGAAGGGCCACAGTAGCGGGTAACTATGGAAGCCGAGTACCTAAGGAGAGTACAGGAGGCACTGACCCAGCTGGACGGTCCTAGTTCTGAACTGGACCAGCTGAGCTGCAGGAGCATTGTCCGCCGGCAGCTATGGAGGGAGAGGTTTCAACAAAAAAAGGATTGTGATGGAAAGGTCATCCCCACAGATGATGAGAGGTACTGAGTCTGGTGGGACTTGCGAGTGCTTTCCTGGGAGAGCAGCCCATGGAGGAATGGCTATCGGAACTAGATCGACTGGTCCGGGCAGAGATGTGGGTGGAAGACGGCTACCAGGACCTCCGATGGCTATGCAAGCATGGCCAAGGCTGGAGGATTGCTCCCCCACAGAGGACTTTGGCTTTAGTGGCCCTGGGTTACTATTGGAAAAGTTGACAGAAGTCCCAGAATTTGGGAGCAGGGCAAAACTGAGAGTAACATTGGCCTCTCCCAAGAGCAGCTGTTGGATCTATCAGGGGTACACTGGCTGGTATTCGATATGGTATCGCTTATTGTCCAGGAATGGGAACTGGAAAAGGCATACAAGAGGCTGCTAGACCGAGTTCTGCAGCATGCCACAGAGTCTGCACGGAGCTGTGGTGCAGCACTCTGGGAATCATGGAGGTTGGCCTCAGATGAGTGGCAACAGAGCATAAGAGACGACAAGCTGCTAGATACAGATCTTTATTTATGCTCTAGGTCCATTTGTTTATATACGGTATATATTTATCTGTTCTAACTAATTTATCTTGATAAAGCCCAAGGGAGGACGAAACACATCGCTTGTTTATGTGACACTGCAGCTACTTATCACAAATATCATCAACACCATTTATCCAGCTCTTAACCCGGTTTAATCATCTACAATTTGCATACCCCACTTCAAGCCTGAGCCCAATCCTTACCTAAGGGCTTAGAAATACTACACCTCGAGTACCAAAGTTACCACTTTGAAACTTCTAGACAGCTGTCTGTTTGAGCGCTGTCATATCATCTGTTTTGGGTAACCACGGAGAAGGCGTGACGTCAGACGCCGATCTACACGTGTGAAGGTTTGCAAGGCATATCCTCTGAGAGCGGCTGCGGTCGCGTCCATGGTCCAAGTCTTGACCGATATACACCTTTTGGATTCTTGGTAAAGTACTTTACATCTGTTGTGAGACAGAAGTTATTCTAACAAGTGCTTAAGCATAATTGTGATCTTGTTAATTTTACACATTTGATACGATTTCAGGCCGCTGTTCCCTATACCAGCTCTACTGACTGTATATTTATGAACTGCCACACTATTTCTCCTGTCACATACGGTTTCTGCTGAATCAATCTAATATGTGTGATATCAGTTTTTTCTTTGTATGATATCAGTTTATAGGTTGCTCGCTGCTCCTTGCTTATATACCAGATTATTGTTTTAGCATAAATATATATATATTTTCTTTCTTGTTTTTAGTTTTTTATTTATAGAATATAGGGAGATGTCCCTTTTTTATATTGTATGAACAGTGTATCCTATTAAATTATTTTCATCATCAAATAGGTGTTTTGATACTTTTAGCCTAACAGCGCACTTTTCTATCCTAAGGCTCATAGCTTGGAATTTGTTCTAATTTATCCTCGTCCACATCCTAGCCATCAATATTTTACATATTTCCAGAGGTTTGCACACCCTATGTCTTTTGTCTATATAGGAGGTACAGTTTATTTACATGACTATGTAGGGTTAGGTCCAGCCCCCTTTTATTATTTTCCTAATTTAATATTATATCATTCTATTTCTTAAGAATATTTTATATCATTTATTGTTTATTTGTGCAGATTTTTAGATTTTTAGAATTTATATATTTTTATTTCCTATTTGAATGCAGTCACCACGATTATATAAATATAAATCTCTATTCACATATATTAGTATACTGCATATATGTCAACATATCCTATATACTGGATAACTAATAGTTAACTTCTGGCTAACACATCGAGCCTAGACATCCCATTTTTTATTCTATTCAAATTATTAATTCTTTATTGTTTCACTTACATACACTATCACACAATCTAATAATTTCAATTTCCATTTATTTAGGTTTAGGTATATAGTTATATAGGGTTCTAATAATATTAGATAATATAATATAAATTGCAACGATGATCATATTATCACATATTCGTTAATAATTATTATTTATATCCAGTCACATGATATTCAGACATTCCCCATATTAGTTCTAGTTACACACATTCAGCATGAGAATATTCTCTATCACATTTAGTATATGTCACTACTTCCACAACAGCGTCTCCGCTGTGTATTCAGCTTAAGCGCTTATCACCTTATATCAAATAATATTTTATTTTATCACAGTAACATATCTTATAATTCTAACAACAGCGATCTAGCTGTTTATGATTATTATACATATGCAATTATTATTATTAGAATAGTTGTTTATGTGCATTATTTACACTGTCACTTTAAGTCATTTTTTTACATAACTTTGCCACATTATACACTAATCCCACTAGTGATTCACTATGATACACCACATTATTATTATTTATATTTAAGAATAAGGGGTCAAGACGAAGGTACCTATTTTTAACATAATTTATATGGTGTTGCGAATTGTAATATTATATCAATTGTTAGCATTGGTGACTGTATCTGTATTTTTAACATTGTGTACCTAATAGGAGCGGTGTTAATGGGCATTTACGATTTGCCAGAGCAGTATACACACCCACTATGTTAATACATGAGCGTCACGGGTTTTAAGTATTGACTGCAGTGAAAATAAATATTTACTCGTCAGCATAGGTGTATATGTTTACACCCCCTTTTGATTTTTACATACCCATTCGCCAAAGGTGTGTGTACACTCCCCTGGACTTCCGCATTCCCATTGGTCATTTGTTAGACACCCCCATGAGGGGTGTGACTTTTGTAGTCTGGTAGTGGTGGCTATAAAAGCCGGTTTTAAAACTTGTTTAGTATGCCTGATGAAACTGCCAGGAAAGCCGAGAAACACATAGCAATTTCTACTTGCTATTCTATTTGCTTGTTGAATTACTTTGATATGTCAAGGCTCATTTGCAGAGCTTGTAATAAAAAGTTTTGGTTTTAAGAAAAACTGGTGCCTTGAATCTATACATCACAAGCAGTTCCACTACCAGACGCCGGAACCACCCAAGGAGAGCTGCAGACCGGAGAGAGCCAGCTGGTCAGCTCTGATTACCAGCCCATATCCACAAGCACACTGGTGTGTTTTGCACTGTTGTAAGTACCCTGTGCACAGATTAATGGTAGTCTGTCTCCCTATTGTGCTTATCGATACACACATTTGTGCGCCTCTCTTTTTCCATCTTTTAGAAGTCACTTTTTCCTGCTGGGTAAAGTTTGGAGGGTGCGGCCGGATGAAGTGAGATCATTCAAGTATACTTTTGGGACTTATCACAACATTACTTCAAATCGGAACGTCCTTTATTTGATGTCAACGGACTTAGCTTACTGAAGTAGAAAACATCCTTCTTTAATGAGGTTCCATTTTCCATTATTTTAATATCCAAAGTTTTTGTATAAGATACATTATTCTCCTATTTAGGATATTTGCGATACATTCGTATATATATGTTCAATTATTCAGCATTTTAATACTTTTTAGTCTTATTGTCAATAGCACCCTCTGGTGACTAAGGTCATTGTTTTCTAGTTAGAGAGTTGTTAGATACAGATCAGCAGCCTGGCCCCGAGCTTATAGACTTGGACAAGGGAGCCACCCCAGCAGAAGCGCTGGCAACAGGGCAGAGAGCCCTCTGCCCAGCACCTTTAACAGCTCCAGGAAACCAGGGAGAGGAGGAAGTCATCCTCCCTAGTGGCAGAACAAGGAGCAGGGAGAGGAGACAGTTGGTATCTCTCCCCAGTGGCAGAGCTATCCCCTGGGAGTGGGTGTAGTCATCCTCCCTCCCCAAAAGCAGAAACCCTTCCTGGGAGAGGAGACAGTCGGTCTCTATCCCCAGTGTTAGAGCCAGGAGCATGGAGAGGAGACAGACGGTCTCTCTCCCCAGCAGCAGAGCCATACCCTGGGAGTGGAGGTAGTCGTCCTCCCTCCCCGTAAGCAGAACCCCTTCCTGGGAGAGGAGACAGTCAGTCTCTCTCCCCAGCAGCAGAGCCGGGAAAGGAGACAATCAGTCTCTCTCCCCAGTGGCAGAGCGATCCCCTGGGAGTGGAGGTAGTCGTCCTCCCTCCCCTTATAGAGAACCCCATGCAGGGAGAGATGGATGTCAATAACTCTCCCCAGCAGCAGAACCCCTTACCGGGAGAGGAGACAGTCGGTCTCTCACCCCAGCGGCAGAGCAAGGAGCCGGGAGAGGAGACAATCAGTCTCTCTCCCCAGCGGCAGAGCCATCCCCTGGGAGTGGAGGTAGTCGTCCTCCCTCCCCTTACAGAGAACCCCTTGCAGGGAGAGATGGATGTCGATGACTCTCCCCAGCAGCAGAACCCCTTCCTAGGAGAGGAGACAGTCGGTCTCTCTCCCCACCGACAGATCCATCCTTTGGAAGTGGAGGTAGCCATCCTCCCTCCCCTTACAGAGAAGCCCTTGCAGGGAGAGATGGGTATCAATATCTCTCCCCAGCGGCCGAATCCCTTTCTGGGAGAGGAGACAGTTGGTCTCTCTCCCCAGCGGCAGCACAGTTTCCCATGGAGCGGAGGTAGCAGACCTCCCTCCCCAGCGGTAGATCTCCTTCTCAGGAGAAGAGACAGAGGGTTTCTCCCCTCAGTAGCTTGGCAGGGTCTCTACCCTTTTCTTGTCCCAGAGTATTTCTCACCGGGGGGCAGGCATTGCATTAGGCAAGGAGGACAAAAGCTAATACAGTTGGTGCCACAGTTGAGCTTTGCCTGCCCCACCAAGGAGCAACCTCCCCCTCTGGTCTGGGGTGGGTCTGCCGGTACTAAACCAAGTGTCATGGAGAGAGGCAGTGTGGCCCTGGAATTTGAGGACCCTGGAACTTGTGGGACAGCAATTGTTTGGGAGCCAGCCTTGGCATACTTGTTTGGGACTTTGCCTTATGTGACTAACCCTGCGCCCAGGGCACAGAGTATAAATGTAAGCCGGAACCCCCCAGGATGCCCCAAGCTCTGGAAAGATGGGATCACCTCTCCCAGCAACCGAGAAGTTGAGGGCCACCGTCGGACAACCCCAGACCGACCCGTTAAGGGTCAAGTCGGGTCTGCCGAACTGGAGGGGGGGAGATGTCACGGATACCAGACAGCTAAGGCTACCCCCACCTCCCTAAAACCTCACCCCAGTTGTTTCTCAGTGGTTTGGGGCTCCTCAGAGCAACCACAATCTCTGGAAGCTTTTGTTTGCATGGTTTTGTGATCCAAACTTGTTTAGAGAAGAGCTGGTCTATGACCTGGAAATATCTCCTAGGCTGGCTGGGCCCCTAGAACTCCCGGTCGGCCACCTCACAACAGACACTTGCCTAACCCCTCTCAGGGTGTCCGGGCTCCTGGAACTCCCGGTTGGCCACAGGACAGCAGTACACCCGCTAACTTTACCCCTGGTCGCTCCAGCAACCATGTGCCCCAGAGCTCCGCTCTTTTGGGGATTAGTAGCAACTAGGGAGGACAAGAGGTGGGGGAATTACTGGAGGGGAGCTTCTTTGGGAACCGGGGGTTTTTAACACCCCTACCCCTATAATGTCAACGGGCTGTATCTCCGGTCCCCAATAACGAATCATACCGCTTTTTGGACTGCATCATCTGGGGACCAAGAGATTTCAAATGACACCCTGGAAGTGCCACTGCTCCCCCGGGATCACCCCAAAACTGTCACCACTGTGTCCTGGGATTCTGTGGGACTATGGAGGTGCCGGTCAGTCTGGAGGGGCAGGAATGGCGGGAAAACTGTGGCATTGTCTCCCTGTTTTATCAAGATGTGTGTGTGTATAAAAGATGTGTGTTTGTTTTAATAAAGGCAGTTCTTATTACACCTGAATGCTAGTCTGTCTAGTCATTTAGGTGTGCTCCTGCTAGAATCACTTTCCTGGGCTACATAGCAGCCTGTTCCAGGCAAAGGAAGGACCCTCTGGCAGAGGAGTCTGCCACAGGGTGGGACACTGAATACTGGTGCTGTTGGGCATCAGGGGTGGCTACAGGCTGTGGTCACTTGCCAGCTACATAGCTGCAGTCAGGAGGAAGCAGGACCTGTTTGGTGGAGCTACCCTGTCGGGGGAACCCGGGGTATCCATCACACAAGCAATTTAACAGGTGTACCTAATAAAGTGGCTGGTGAGTGTATATAGAATCTGTACCCAGTCTGGTAAATTAAATAATAAAACTAATTTAAAAAGTTGTTTTAACTTCCATAATCTATCTGAATCATGAAAGATAAATGTTGGGTTTTATGTCCCAACCCCTTGAGTGCTAATGATGGCTCAGAGCCAGCACTAGCATTCACCTACCTTGAGAGCAATCTGGGGGCTCCCATCAACTCCCACACCAGCGATTGGGCCTGTATAGTGACAGGCATTGCCGGGGCTTCCCATTACATGCAGTGACGTCACGTAGAATTAACGTGATGATGTCACTGCGCAACTTTATTTAAAAATTACAATGGACAAGATAGGGAAAGGGGGCATGCTGCTTAGAAGCCTGTATCTCAGGCATCTAAGCAGCTACAGACCCCCAAGAGCAACCATTGGAAAGGTAATCACCTAGCCTTTTCTATGCATCTTGGGGTTCTGGGGTAAAAAATCAAAAAGTAAAAAACAAAAAATAAATCAATCCAGCTTAGCACTCAAAGGGTTAAGAATTGTAATTGACCCCACAACATAAATATCTCTGTGTAAAAAAAGAAAGATATTTTACCACAAAATTTCCTCATTAGCCAAATTCTATTGTAGCTCTTTTGCCCCTGTTACTGAGGAAGACATTTCTGCACTTATAATGTACTCTCACCTATCCCCTCAACACTATAGCTTCAGTTACTTCCCTCCCTCTCTTCTACCCTTACCTCTATACTCACATACACACCAGTATATTTCCCTCATATCTGAAACATGCACTGGTCACACCTATCCTCAAAAAACCTTTGCTCGATCCAACCTCCCTATCCAACTACCACCCTATTTCCCTACTCCCTCTTGCCTCAAAGCTTCTTGAAAAGCTAGTATATGCATGCCTATCCCATTTCCTTACATTAAACCCCTTCCTTGACCCACTGCAGACTGGATTTCACCCCATCACTCCACAGAGACACCAATCGTTAAGGTTACCAACGACCTACTTACAACAAAATCCAAACGCCACTTCTCTCTGCTTATCCTCCTTGATATATCTGTAGCCTTTGATACTGTTGACCACCCTTTTTGCTTCAAACCCTTCAATCCTTCGGCATTTGTGACACCGCCCTCTCGTGGTTCTCTTCCTACCTGTCTAATGGTACCTTTACTGTAGCCTTCTCTGGGGCTTCCTCTACTCCGTTATCACTTTCTTTTGGGGTACCGCAAGGCACTGTCCTCTGTCGCCTTCTCTTCTCAATCTACACATCATCATAAGGTTCCAATATCATTTGTATGCCAACGACACCCAAATCTACCTCTCTGCACCAGAAATATCTCCTTCCTTGCTAACCCATGTCACTAACTGTCTTTCTCACATTTCATACAAGAGTATGTATGGGTATATTATTGCTAGACCTACTAGACTAACAATGCTACCCCAATACCGATATACTCCCAGTAACGAATCAAATGAGATAGTTACAGGTGGGGGTGGGGAGCGCTATAACAGCTGTGAGTTTGGACGTGTCTAAATCTTACTGGGTACCTCGTGTGTGTTAGCAATATCACTAATGTGAATGTATATATTAAAGATCTATATTCCTATCTATCGTAATAAAAAACGTGTATGTAAGTATCCACCAGTGAAATAAAATGAACAATAAATTTGTCCAATGTGCTCCTAGTGTTTTTCCATTATATCGAAAGTACCTAATAATAAAGATTGGTATTTGTCACTTATATATAGGTGAATATGTTTCATAGATTGAGTATATTTATTTACCCAGATGTACCTGTGAAGGCACATATTAAAAATGCCAAAGTGTTTTTTATAACAATATTATCGTGATCTAGAAATGTTAACGTGAAAAAAGTAGGTGATAGCACACAAAATTAAAACTTTTACTTCTGAATTCTGTATAAATACAATATTAAAATGTTGCAATTCATATAATGTTGTTATTCATATTATGTTGCAATATTGCGGTGTAAAAATTGCGGCATAAAAATTGCAGTATAAAAACTGTAAGCACAAAACATTCAATGATACAATGATGTTTTTTCTATTTCACTGTAACAACAATTGCAATAAAATTGCGGACCGATCAGTGTACAGTTAAGTTGTGGCCACAACTATAGGTCCCAGTTTAAAAAAAGGATAAATCCAAATTTCCAGATAGGGTATAGTATCCACTGCCCTAAAAAAAACTCAAGTATAACTCCCCCTTACCGGACCTCTGATCACTCGTACCTCCTTTCCCTTTTCGGGTCGATGGGTCGTGGAATGGTTGCTCCAGCGTATCTTTTTATCTTTTTCCATTTATGAGAGGAAGGGAAATTCGTCCTGTGTTGGGGTCTCTCTGTTTGGAATTCCCAGCAACTCTCTTCTACCCAATCACGTGTAGTTTCGTTCCACGTGACAATGGAGGGCCAAACGGGTAACCGGATAGTGGGGGGAATGTGTCTTCTTCGTACTTGGTTTTCTCGAGAGCCTGTATATCCACACTGTATTGTCTTATGTCTACACGTTTCAGCGCTTCTCTGCACCTTTATCAAGACTTCTGGTGTGTTTGTGCTTGGCTCGGCTCTTTTATTGTTCCGTTGGGGCAAAAAAACTCCTCCCATTTGTCTTCTTGATTTCATTAAAGGGACCTGATGTTACAAGTTTTGACATTTTTTCTTCAATTTCTTATTTTTCCACATCGTATTGTGCTTCTTTATTTAAAAATAAATTAATTTGTTTTAAATTCGTTATAAAGTAAAATATATTGTGTGTAGTGTGATAGATTATATACATATGAACAATATTATTCCAATTATCGCTTCAGAATGTTGTGTGAGGTATATCCCCCAAATTCATTAGACAACTTTTGAACTATTATATAGATCTGACATTCGAACTTGTCTTTAAATTCATTATGATATATAAAAAAAGAGACATCTAATAAAATTCTATACATGTATTCAGTATTTTAACATAATCCCAAATATAACTTCACAGTATAGTATGAAGTTTATCTCCCAAATTCACTTTTAAACTTATCTTTATATTTTAAACTTATCTTTATATTATTAATAAATATAAATGTCAAAATATAAATGTAAAAATAAATATAAATGTAAAGAATATAAATGTAAAATGTAAAAATGATTGCAGTGTTCCTTATATATTTTCTCTTTGCATATGTATCCTATTTATGTTTATTAGTATATTTCATATTGAGCTAAGTATGTAATCTTGTTCATTTGTTCCTTATATATTATTTTGGTTATTATGTGAACTAATCCTTAATATTTCGTATTTCTCCATTTGTGTGTATCTTTTCAGTAGACAGCTGGTAGACAGCTTGTAGAGTATAATATAGATCTAACATTCAAATGTATCTTTATATTATTAATAATAGATATAAATGTAAAAATGATTGCAGTGTTCCTTATATATTTTCTCTTTCCATATGTATCCTATTTGTGTTTATTAGTATATTTTATATTGAGCTAAATATGTAGTCTTGTTCATTTATTCCTTATATATTATTTGGTTATTATGTGAACTAATCCTTAATATTTCATATTTCTCCATTTGTGTGTATCTTTTCAGTATGGGTATTATTATTATCTGTGAATAATTAGGAACTATATAGCTGCTATATTCCTATATAAAGTTAGTAATAGTTACACATTTAGATAAATGGATTTAAGTCCAATTCCGCATTTAGACCATTAGGGGTCAATGTGTTGAAGTTGAAGATTAATTCTGCTTCCTTAAGTATTAGGGCTTTTTTCTATATCTCCACCTCTATTGTTTATTACTTTTTTTATGCGCCAATATTTGAATCCTATTGGTTTTTCATTATGTACCTCTGTAAAATGTTTGGAAAGTAGGTGTTTACAATTACCCCATTTTATATTTAAGAGATGTTCACTTATTCTGTCGTGTAGCGGAAGACTTTTCTGACCCAAATATTGCAGATTACATTGGCATTGTATTAAATAGATTTTATTCTTATCCGAACATCTAATTGTCTCTCTTATGGGATATTCAAAGTTATTGTTTGTTGATCTAACTTTTTTGTCTTTTTTCCCAAACTTACAAGCTTTACAGCTGTTACATGGAAAGAAACCTTGTATTTGATTTCCTAATAGGTCTTGGTCTCTTGATTTTGTGGTTTTATTAAATTGGCTTGGTGCTAATATACTTTTTACATTTTTGGTCTTTCTAAATATTACAGTTGGATGTTCATCTATCACATAACTTAAAAGTGAATCTTTTCTAATTATGTGCCAATGTTTATTAAGGATCGTTTTTATAATTCTATAGTCATTGTTATATTCTGTTATAAATGACACTTTATTGTATAGATGTGTTCCTTCTTCTTTTTTTGTATTGTCCATATATTTTAATAATTCTTTTTCTATCTTTTTTGCTTGCTTGAATTTTTGCTTCTTTAATTATAGATTCTTTGTATCCCTTTTCCTGAAATTTCTTTTCTAATTCATTTGCTTGTTTTTGAAATTTTTTTTCTTCTGAACAGTTTTTTTCTGATTCTGTAAAATTGTCCTTTGGGTATATTGTTAATCCATTTCTCTAGATGGCAACTCTCTGGATGTATGTAGTTTTTAGTATCTGTTGGTTTGAAATAGGTTTCTGTAATGATCTTATTATTAATGATATTTATTTTTACATCTAGGAAGTGTATACTTTCCTTACTATATTAATATGTAAAATTAATACCCCAGGTGTTGGAATTGAGGTCCTCAAGGAATAATTCTAGAAGTTCATGATCTCCCTTCCAGATTAGGAAGATGTCATCTATGATCCTTCTGTAGAGCACGAGGTTTGCAACCCAAGGGGATTGTAGAATATGTTCTTGTTCGAACCTCCCCATGAATAAGTTGGCATAGCTGGGTGCAAACCTCGTGCCCATTGCTATACCTTTTTGTTGTAAATAGAATACTTTATTGAAGTTGACATAATTATTTTCCAAAATAAATTGTATAAATTCTATAATAAATTTAATCTGTGGTGTATTCATCTCATAGTCAGAGTTCAGATAATGTTTTGATGCTTCAATTCCTAATTTATGTTGTATATTGGTGTATAATGAGTTTACGCCACATGTGACTAGTGTATATTCCTTCTGCTATTTTGTGTTTGTTATTGTATTAAGAAAATATGTTGTGTCTTTAAGGTATGATGGTAAAGATTGTATGTATTTTTGTAAAAATGTATCAACATATTGTGACATATTTGAAGTCAGGGAATCAATTCGTGCAATAATAGGGCGTCCTGGTGGATGATCGAGTGTTTTATGTTTCTTGGGGAGGTAGTAAAATACTGGTGTTTTTGGATATGGGATGTTTATAAACCGGTATTCTTGATTGTTTATAATCCCCTCTGTTTTAGCTTTATTTATAGTTTTGTCAAATTCTTTGATTTGTTTTTGAACAGGATTAAATGGTAGTTTTTTTATATGTTTCTGTATCTTCTAATATTCTATTGGCTATCAAATAGTCCTCAGTATTTATTATTACTACCCCTCCCCCCTTATCTGCTTGTTTTATCGTTAATCTTGAATCATTTTTACGTTCACTTAGCGTTGATCTTTCTTTATTGGTTACATTTGAAAGTTTTCTTTTATTAATTTCACATATTTGTATATCTTCTTTTATTAATTTTTCGAATATTTCAATGTGTTTACCTTTGTCTTGTGTTGGAAAATATTGTGATTTAGGTTTAAGTGTTGTGTGAATATATTTTCCTGCATCAGTCTGTGTTTGTCTTTCTAAGGGATTTTTAAAAAAAATGTCTTTTTAGAGTTAATTTAAGTATAAATTGGTTTGCATTAATCAGGGTATTAAATGTATTCAGTCTTGTGGTTGGAGCAAAGGATAATCCTTTTGCTAAAATTTCCTCCTGTTCTTTGTTCAATGGTATGTTACTCAAATTAAATATACCCTTTGTTTTTGTGGGAGTATCTTTATTTTTCATCTGGATCTCTTGTGATTTGTTTGAGATTTTGCTCCCTCTTCCTCTACAACTTCTAATCTTCTTTTCTTTTGATTTTTTAACCTCTCTTGATTTTCTTTTTGTAATAGTTTGGATGTGCTTGGGTGTTCCTGACTTATCCCTAAAAAATGATTGACTTCAGCCCCCGCTTGGATGAAGACATCGCCCGGATTGGATGAAGAATTCGGCTTGGCTGAGTGAAGACGACTCAAGGTAGGAAGATCTTCAGGGGGGTAGTGTTAGTTTTTTTTAAGGGGGGTTTGGGTGGGTTAGAGTAGGGGTGTGTGGGTGGTGGGTTTTAATGTTGGGGGGTTGTATTTTTATTTTACAGGCAAAAGAGCTGTTTTCTTTGGGGCATGCCCCACAAAAGGCCCTTTTAAGGGCTGGTAAGGTAATAGAGCTGGTATCTTTTAAATGTAGAATAGGGTAGGGAATATATTTATTTTGTGGGGCTTTGTTATTTTATTAGGGGGCTTAGAGTAGGTGTAATTAGCTTAAAATTGTTGTAAGATTTTTATAATGTTTGTAAATTATTTTTTTATTTTTTGTAACTTAGTTCATTTTTTATTTTTTGTACTTTAGTTAGTGTATTTATTTGTATTTATTTGTAGGTATTTGTATTTAATTTATTTAATTTATTTAATGATAGTGTAGTGTTAGGTTTAATTGTAACTTTGGTTAGGATTTATTTTACTGGTAATTTTGTATTTCTTTTAGCTAGGTAGTTATTAAATAGTTATTAACTATTTAATAGCTATTGTACCTAGTTAAAATAAATACAAAGTTACCTGTAAAATAAATATAAACCCTAAAATAGCTACAATGTAATTATTAATTACATTGTAGCTATCTTAGGGTTTATTTTACAGGTAAGTATTTAGTTTTAAATAGGATTCATTTATTTAATGATAGTGTAGTGTTAGGTGTAATTGTAACTTAGGTTAGTTTTTATTTTACAGGTAAATTTCTCTTTATTTTAGCTAGGTAGCTATTAAATAGTTAATAACTATTTAATAGCTATTCTATCTAGTTAAAATAAATTGAAAGTTGTCTGTAAAATAAAAATAAATCCTAAAATAGCTACAATGTAACTATTAGTTATATTGTAGCTAGTTTAGGGTTTATTTTACAGGTAAGTATTTAGCTTTAAATAGGAATAATTTAGTTAATAAGAGTTAATTTATTTTGTTAGATTTAAATTAGATTTAATTTAAGGGGGTGTTAAGGTTAGGGTTAGACTTAGCTTTAGGGGTTAATAATTTTATTATAGGTGGCGGCGGTATAGGGGGGGGGGCAGGATAGGGGTTAATAAAAATATTATAGGTGGCAACGGTGTAGGGGGGGCAGATTAGGGGTTAATAAGTTTAATATAGGTGGCGGCGGGGTCCGGGAGCGGCGGTTTAGGGGTTAAACTATTTATTTTGTTGCAGTGGGGTCCGGGAGTGGCAGGATAGGGGTTAATACATTTATTAGGGGTGGCGGCAGTATAGGGGGGCAGGATAGGGGTTAATAGGTATTATGTAGGTGGCGGCGGGGGCCAGGAGTGGCGGTTTAGGGGTTAACAGATTTCTTAGAGTTGCGGCGGGTCCGGGAGCGGCGGTTTAGGGGTTAGCATGTTTAATATAGGTGGCAGCGGTGTAGGGTGGCAGATTAGGGGTGCTTAGACTCGGGGTACATGTTAGGGTGTAAGGTGTACACACTTCTCATAGGAATGAATGGGATGTCAGGCACCAGCGAACTTGAACTTTCGCTATGGTCTGACTCCCATTGATTCCTATGGGATCCGCCACCTCCAGGGCGGCAGATTGAAAACCAGGTACCCTGGGCCGTAAAAGTGCCAAGCGTACCTGCTGGGATTTTGATAACTCCCAAAAGTAGTCAGATTGTGCCGAACTTGCATTCGGAACATCTGGAGTGACGTAAGAATCAATCTGTGTCGGACTGAGTCCGGCGGATCGATGCTTACGTCACCAGATTCTACTTTTGCCGGTCTGTAGGGCTTGATAACTTAGGCGAATCAGCCTCGCCTCAAATACGCTGTGGAATTCCAGCGTATTTGAGGTTGACTGCTTGATAACTAGGGGCCACATATTTTACTTCATAATGAATTTAAAATAAATTTATTTATTTTTAAATAAAGAAGCGCAATACGATGTGGAAAAATAAGAAATTGAACCAAAAATGTCAAAACTTGTAACATCAGGTCCCTTTAATGAAATCAAAAAGACAAATGGGAGGAGTTTTTTGCCCCACCGGAACAATAAAAGAGCCAAGCCAAGCACAAACACACCAGAAGTCTTGATAAAGGTGCAGAGAAGCGCTGAAACGCGTAGACATAAGACAATACAGTGTGGATATACAGGCTCTCGAGAAAACCAAGTACAAAGAAGACACACTCCCCCCACGATCCGGTTACCCGATTGGCCCTCCATTGTCACGTGGAACGAAACTACACGTGATTGGGTAAAAGCGAGCTGCCGGGAATTCCAAACAGGGAGACGCCAACACAGGACGAGTTTCCCTTCCTCTCATAAACGGAAAAAGATATGCCGGAGCAACCATTCCACGACCCATCGACCCGAAAAGGGAAAGGAGGTACGAGCGATCGGAGGTCCGGTAAGGGGGAGTGATACTTGACTTTTTTTTAGGAGATTACAGTGGATACGATACCCTATCTGGAAATTTGGATTTATCCTTTTTTAAACTGGGACATATACTGTAGTTGTGGCCACAACTTAACTGTACACTGATCAGTCCGCAATTTTATTGCAATTGTTGTTACAGTGAAATCGAAAAAAACATCATTGTATCATTGAATGTTTTGTGCTTACAAAATTTGTGCTTACACAATTTTTATACCGCAATTTTTACACCGCAATATTGCAACATAATATGAATAACAACATTATATGAATTGCAACATTTTAATATTGTATTTATACGGAATTCAGAAGTAAAAGTTTTAATTTTATTTGTGTGCTATCACCTACTTTTTTCACGTTACTTTTTTCACGTTAACATTTCTAGATCACAATAATATTGTTATAAAAAACACTTTGGCATTTATAATATATGCCTTCACAGGGTAAATAAATATAGTCAATCTATGAAACATATTCACCTATATATAAGTGACAAATACCAATCTATATTATTAGGTACTTTCGATATAACAGAACAACACTAGGAGCACATTCGACAAATTTATTGTTCATTTTATTTCACTGGTGGATACTTAAATACATGTTTTTTATTACGAAAGATAGGAATATAGATCTTTAATATATACATTCACATTAGTGATTTTGCTAACACACACGAGGTACCCAGTAAGATTTAGACACAGCCATACTCACAGCTGTTATAGCGCTCCCGACCCCCACCTGTAACTTTCTCACATTTCATCCTGGATGTCCTCTCACTACCTTAAGCTAAATCTCTCCAAAACTGAGCTCCTTATTTCCCCCCCCCTTCTTCTAAAATATCCACCCCCCCCCATCTCCCTATAACTGTCGACAACTCCATCATTACCCCTACCTCGGATGCCTGATGTCTTGAAGTCACATTTGACTCAGATCTTTCTTTCACTCCTCACATTGAGTCCTTGGCTAAATCCTACTACTTCCACCTTAAAACATCTCTAACAATAGACTTTTCCTTACACAAGACACAACTAAGATTTTATCCACTCTCTCATCCTTTCCCACCTCGACTACTGCAGCTCCGTCCTCTCTGGTCTCCCTAGCTCCTTTACAATACATAATGAATGCCTTTGCCAGGCTCATCTTCCTTACACATCACTCTTCATCTGCTGCACCTCTCTGCCAATCCCTTCACTGGCTTCCTCTTGCCTCCAGCATTAAACACAAAATTCTGACTCTGACATACAAGGCACTGCTCCCACCCCTATATCTCAGACCTTGTCTCCAGATACTTTCCCTCCTGTCCCCTTCACTCTGCTCATGACCTCTTACTCTCCTCCTCTCTTGTTACCTCCTCACATTCCTGTTTACAGGACTTCTCCAGACTGGCCCCCATCTTGTGGAACTCTCTGCCTCGCTCCACAAGACTCTCCCCTAGTTTTGAAAGTTTCAAGCACTCCCTAAAGTCTCTACTGTTCAGGGATGCATACAACCTACACTAACATTTCCTAATACCAGTTCCTCTCCTCCATTGCTATCACCCCTTAGCATGTAAGCCTAAGAGCCCAACTGTTTGCAGATCATCTTTATAAGAGCTGACTACAACAGTGCGACTCTTGGCAGGGCCCTCTACCCATTTGATACCTATAAATGTTACCTTGTATACCACCTATGTTTATAGTGCTGCAGAATCTGTTGGCACTCTACAAATAACCGATAATAATAAAAAGAGACTTTAAGCATCCAACAGGATGCTTGTCCCAGGGCTAGCAAGGGATCGTGCACTGGCACAGTTGCCTTTTTTCCCTTTTTTATTTTAAGGAAGCTAACATGAAATCTTACAGAATTATTGTGAAATGTCATAAGATCAAAGTAAAGCAAAATGTGAACTGCACTGATGCTGTTTTTTAGTAGTACAATAACATTAACCAATAACTGAAGGGTAACTGCACACAGAGTACTTGCCCTGATGAGCTGAACAAATTTTGAAGTAAAATATATTCCTTTTTACATAGAGATGTTCATGTGATATTTTCTACTCTTTTTACAATTATGTTGTTATCCTACATCACTTTCAAGCTATTTAGCAAATGGTAACATGTTCCTTTAAGATGCATGCAAGAGGAACAACAACAAAAATGGTTGCACCGTAAGCTCTTTATCAATACTGGTAGAAAACCCTTTATTTAAACTGTTTGGGACCCGAAAAGGTTTGAATTTCGGAATAGTTTGGATTTTGGAATATTTGCATCTATAAAATAGGACAGCTTGGAGAGAGGATGGAATCAAGTGTAAACAATTTATTATGTCATGTAGGCAATATTTACATGTCAAAATACAGCTCATATATGTAACCTAAAGGTAGTTTTATATCATTTCAATACTTTTGTATACATGGTACCCTCAGAAAGATAGTACAGTACTGTAATAAGAAAGGTAATATTTGTGGTGTAAAATAAATATTGACTATTTGTATTAAAGAAACAAAAAAAAGCAAACAAAAAACACAGGGTTAGATTACAAGTATAGTACATACGGAACTCCCGCTCACACGTTAACACGTTAACTCCACTAGAAGTAAGCCTTTTGTGTGTGTCGGTTAGCATGTGTATTACAAGTTGAAAGTAAAAAATGTTTGGACATGCACTAAACTGACGCGCACTTTGAATATCGCAACAGCATTTACTTATTTCCCCATAGACTTTATGTGGTTATATTTTGCAATCTCTTCTTGTTTGATATAGTATGCAAATATCTGTGTGTGAAATGACCCTTTAATTCTTGACAGTCGATCTTCATACAACACATTTATTTCTTTGTGTTAACAAACTTCATATTACACAAACTTGAAGGATGTCATGCCAACAACTGTTCACTAACAGACGACTTTCGCCAAAAACTATCACTGTGCTGGAGGGGGGGGGGGGGGACAAACTAATATTTGATTAAGAATAATCGTTATCGTTTTTAGAATCAAGCAGTCCGTTTTAATAAAGTTTATTGGAAAAAAAAATTATTTGTTGCCAGAGCACACAAGAGGTAAACATAAAGTATTGACTGACCCGAGGACATGTGTCAACCTAAGGTCCAATCAGCATTGCCCATGTTGTAAACAGAATGGGCGGGAACAGAATTGGCCAATCAGGGCGGGTTGTGATGTCATGCCCGGGAAGGACTGCAGACTGTCTGTGTCCTTATTGCAGTAGGTGAGTGTGTTTATTTCTGAGGAATCGGTTTGTTTGGTATTTATTGCTGCTTGTAAATCACTCGTAACAAAGCTCCCTATCTAACATGTAACCGAAACGCTTTTCTGTTTTAACCATAAGAATTTTGACAGGCTGTCAGGACATTGGCATGTTGTCATGGCAGCAAGCAACAGTGCTAATGTTTTATTTACTTTGCATGTTGTGTGCAGCATATAGTTCAAAATTAAAAAAATGTATAACTAAATATAGTTCAAAATTAAAAAAACATGCAGTATGTTTGATCGTATATGCAAACGGTTCCTTTTTCAGTTTTCTATTAAACTTCCTTGTTCTGACTTTTAGAATATTTTTTTTAATAACAAAAAATATCATACCTTTTATTCCTAATGCAAGACCCTACAGCGCTTCAACCCCCTCCCCCCAAAACAATATATATATATACTGTCTGTCTGTCTTTGTGTGTGTCTGTGTTTTTGAATATAATATGCATCTGCGTGTTTGTGCATGTATAACGCTGTGTAAGTGTGCTTGTGTATGTGTGTTACTCTGTGTATATGTTTGTGTATGTAACTCTGTCTGTGTATATGTTTGTGTATGTATGTGCCTGAGTATGTGTGTAACTCTGTGTATGTGTTTAACTCTGCTGCCATGTGACACTATCCATCACCGACCTCCCTCACAGAACAAAGTGTTTGGATCAGCTCAGCCTCAGCAAGCAGTTGGAACTAAGGTACTTGTCTAATTATTGTATAGCTGCACTCTGTATGCAAGATTGCTGGTTATATCTATACCTTATATATTAATAAATGTGGCATTACTGGCTTTCTACAAGGTATCATTGGCTTTATAAACTTTGGAAATGCATGGGTAAAAAAGTCATGTTATACTCTGACCAAAAAATATTATAGCCAAAAAAGGAAAAAAAAACTTGGAGTGGGGGCAGCAGAATTTTGAGTGCCTAGGGCAGCACAAATAGTGGATTCAGGGCCACATACAAGCTGCATAGGAGAGTAAGTTTTAGGATTAGCAGAAGGGGAGGCAAATCTGATAGTTTCCTGAACAACATTGAGTGTGCAGATAGCTTAGTAAATCATTTTATCATGCAACATCACAGCTTATATTCCATGAGGTCCCAGCTTTCTGCACCTCGCTAGCGCCAGGGATGCACACACAGTGGGAGTCTCACAGCAAGCATTAAGAAATTCCCCAAACTCCCAAAACAAGTGAGTGGTGCAGCTGCAAAAATAAAAGTTACTCCAGCAACAGTTTTAACAAGCAGCCTGAAACTAGGATGTTTCCTCTGCTACTCTTAGCTGCATTGCAGGGGCAGGGTCCCCTCTTCTATGATACCTTTATAGTTACCCTCCGCCTGCACTGCTCCAGCCATCTAAATAACATCAACTAAAATAGAAAGTTCTAAGAACAAAACAAATAATTTGCTTTTATTCGTTTCACAAGCTCCATTTCTATCATGCATTAATTATAAAATACTTGGTAGGTGGTATCCCAGTTCATGTATTGTGAACCCCCATTTGAATAACCCACAAACCGCCACTGCTTGCAATACACAAGCTACTACCAAAGTGCAAAGAGCCGTAATAAAATCCTTATCACTAGTGCCCAACAGTTAGCTCACCACTTGTAATCTAGCCCATGGTGAGATGTGTATATGTGTGTGTGTTTATGTATATCTACACATGTGTGCATGAATGTGTATGTATACTTATGTATATGTGCATGAGTGTGTGTTTGTGTATATATGTTTGTATATAATTTTACATGTGTGTTTGTGTATGAATGAATGGATATATTTATGTGTTTGTGTATATGTATGTGTATGTGCATGTGTATGTATGTGCATGTGTGTGTTTGCATATATTTTTATATATGTGTGTGGGTATGTGTGTGTTTGTGTATATGTGCATGGTTGTATATAAATGTGTGTGTGTGCATATGTGTATGTTTGTGTATATGTGCATGTGTGTGTGTTTGTATATATGTCTGTATGTGTGTGTATAGATGTGTGAATATATGTGTTTTTGTATATGTTTGTTTGTGCATGTGCGTGTATGTATGTGTTTGTACGTGCATGCATGTATGTATGTATGCATAGATGTGGGTATATGTGTGTATATGTTTGTGTGTTTTTGTGCGTGTATTTATGTGTTTGTATGTGCATGTGTGTGTCTTTCTCTCTCTCTCTCTCTCTCTCTCTCTCTCTCTCTCTCTCTCTCTCTCTCTATATATATATATATATATATATATATATATATATATATATATCTATATATATCTATATATATATATATATATCTATATATATATATATCTATATATATATATATATATATATATATATATATATATATACATATATATATACACACACACACCTTAAGCAGTGTGTCTGTATGTATCTCTATGTTAAAGTACTTTGGCGGGGGGGGGGGGTTATAACTTTTTTGCGCAATATATATATATATATATATTGTATATATAAGAATTCCAACAAAGTGCACTCCAGATAATAAAGTCCTCAAAAGCCTTGGGTGCTGCTCAAAAACGATTATACAAGAAAAAACAGGATAGCACTCCAAATGTCTTACAAAGTGTAGTCACTTTATTAGTGAACATTTTCGGGCCCAAAGTGACCTGTCCTTAGACTTACAGAAGCAATGTTGCTTACCCACCAACCGTGTTATAAATGAAAACAAACAAACGAACGTGAACACGCTCTCCACAGTAGACACGCCCCCAAGAAAGCCGGGGACGGCGTCATCGTCCGTGGCAACGTGTAATAACATAATAATTAAAACATAATGTCTTGTCTACAACAATGACACATAGGAGAAAAAACACATCAGAGCAATAGTATAAAAGACAGACAACTTGCCAGACCACGATGCCCAAAACCGCTCAGCATATTCAGATCGGTCATGTGTGGTTACCATGGAAACCAAAAACAGCGATACCGGATCTGGTCATACTGGGAGGCAGGGCACCGGGGTTGCCAGGCAACAGTACACATGTAAGGCATTTCTGAGTAGGAAAACAAAGTATCAGTTAGACCGGACAGATAGTAGAAATGACAAATGGATCGTGTGGGAATGCCGTAATAGTAGGCATATTCAAACCATTAACAAATGCTCCAGTCAAAACAAAGAATGCTTTGCAGTCTGACAGGAGAAGAGTGATTAATATTAATAAGTAAAGGAGAATAACTGACTGAGGTAGGAGAAGTATATCAACAAATAGTTAATAGGGGCAGAGTAAAAAGGCTAGTTATTTAATACAGTATGGAATATAGGGAATACAGTATACAAAACTCCCAAGTAAATTATATAACACTTAGACAGCCCTTATACTCACAACTACCAATTTTGAATGGTTATTGGAAACAATCGTTGATCTCAAAAATACAAAATTATTATAAGAACACCTGCCAGTCTAATTGAATATTTAGACCATTGGGTGCAATGGTATCTAACTGAAATGTCCATTTGGCTTCTCTCTGTAGGAGTAGTTTGTTTCTATCTCCTCCTCTCGGCATTGGTGGTACATGATCTATAATAGTATATTTGAGATCCATAACACTGTGTTGTAATTCCTGAAAATGTCTGGCCACGGTTTGTTCTGAGGTTCCATTTTTCAATGCTGCCCTAATGGCAGAGCGATGATTCGCCATCCGGGTGCGGAGATCATCAGAGGTCTTACCCACGTAATATAACCCGCAATTACAGTGTAGTAGATACACAATGTGTGTAGTAGTGCAGGTAAGACGAAACCTATGTTTGTAATTCTTTCATCTGTGTGGGTGAGTAAATGTTGAACCAGTGATGAGTCCTCCACAGGTGGTACATCCTAGGCATCTAAAAACGCCAGTTTTTTTTATATCCAGCCAAGTCAACTGTTTGTAACAGTGTATGGGATCAGTTTTGATCAAAAGGTCCTGTAAGGATCTGGATCTCCTATACCCTAACCTGGGTGGTTCCGTTTTAACAAGTGGTAGTGACTTATCCGTGCTGACAATGTGCCAATGTTTCTTGAGAGTGTCCATCAATGAGCCCTTATCCCCAGTAAATGTAGTGACAAACGCCATCCTAGGGGGATCCTGCTTTTTGTTCTTATCTTGATCAGTCAAAATTTCCTCACATTGACCAGATAGGAGTTGTTTGGGATAACTTCTTGATTCAAAGCGATGAACCATCTCACCCAATTGTTCATCTCTTTTGTCAACCTCAGAGTTGTTTCTTATGACTCTTAAAAGTTTTGATTTGGGTAGCGCTTTTTTCAAAGCTGGGGGATGGCAGCTAGTATAGTGCAGGAGTGCATTCCAGTCCAATACTTTCCTAAATAATGTTGACTGTATCCTTTTCATCTTTTTTGTAAAGTCTGACATCAAGAAAGTCAATTTGAGAATTGCTCGATAGCATCTTGAATTTAAGAGCTGTACTTGCCAGATTTAACTGCTGAAACCAATCCTCCAATTGTTCCAATGTACCCGACCAGACCATAAACAGGTCGTCTATGTACCTCTTAAAAAAGAGGATTTCTTTTATATGAAAAAGTGAGGTCTCAAATTCTTCAAAATATGCCATAAAGAGGTTGGCATATGATGGGGCCACATTGGACCCCATCGCTGTTCCCATTAGCTGTAGGTAGAACAAATGTTCAAACCTAAAATAATTGGTTGTGAGACAAGTTTCCAGTAGTTGAAGTAACACATCTGAGGGAGGTCCTACATAAGGAAATCTTGAAAGATGGAATGCTATTGCTCTTAGGCCCTCCATATGAGGGATCACAGTGTACAAACTAGTCACATCTAGTGTGACTAGTAGTATATCATCATTAATCCAATTTAGATCCTTTAGGAATTCCAGTAGAGCAGAGGAATCCCATAGGTAAGAAGGCATTTGTCAAACCAATGGTTGCTAAAACATGTCTACAAAGGTGGCTATCAGTTGTTGAAGTGAACCTATAGCGGATACGATAGGTCTTCCAGGAGGTGGTGAGATCCCCTTATGAATTTTTGGTAAGGTATATAATACCGGTGTTCTTGGATATTCCACTGTTAGATACAGGAAGATATCTTTATCAATGTACCCTTGTTCATATACCATTTTGATATAACCATCTGATTGCTTTTTAAACATATTAGTTGGGTCATAGGGTAGTGGTCTATAGGTCTTTACGTCCGCAAGCTGTGACATAATTTCTTGCTGGTAATCTTTGTAATTAAGAATGACCACTGCCCCTCCTTTATCCGCTTCCCGTATAATCAAGTCTTTGTTTCTCGAGAGGTCATTCAAAGTGTTCCATTCTTTTTTAGAAAAGTTGTTAAATACGTCAGTCTCATGTACTCTAAAAGACTTGTTCATATCATCATGTAGTAGTCTGCTAAAGGTGTTAATACTAGCATTATTAAATTGAGGGGTGTATGTAGACCGTTTTTTGAGTGGTTTATGATCCATCTCAGAATCTCCAAACTTTTCTCTTAGGCTAAGTTGCCTTTGAATTTTTTTTGTGTCTAGATAGAAAAATGAATTTGATACATACCTTTTTTTTTTTTTACATTTATACAGAAAAAAAATGTGAATCAGATTACATGTCTACAAAAGGAGATACCCTGTGCCCACAGTCTGTGAGATGGTCTGAACCCCTATTACTGTAAATAGTGACACTGTTTAACCCACCAGTACTGTATATAGTGAGTCAGTGACACAGTCTGTAATCTGTCAGTGAGATGGCTGACCTGACCCTACCCGCCCCAGTACTTTATAAAGTGACCACAGTAGTCTGTGACATGGTCCAGACCCCCCGTACTGTATATAGTGGTACTGTTTAGACTGACACTGTTTCCCCCCACCCCCCCATGCTGTAGTAACAAGGTCTGTAATTTTCAGGTTCCACAAACACATACACACACACATACATTCACAGTCACATACTCTGCACCCCCTGTAGTTTCGCCCCTGTTTTTGAGTAGTTGACCGCTTTGTACATATGGATTTTGGTTTGCCCGAGGATTTCACTGCAAAGTTACACACAAACAGCCTGTTGACTGCTTAGTACATTGGGACCTATGTATAATGGAGTTTGTTTCCCCATAAATTATGCATTGTTCTTTGTGATATTAAAAATTAACTATTCAATTGTGGCAGAGATTTAAAGGTGAGGATTCCATTTCAGGTTTTCCCCACAATCTAAAGTTCTCTTACCTTCAGCTTATTAATGACAATTACCACTTAGTGCATTCTGCGTTTGTTAGAGAGAACCTGTCAGAGAGAGAGAGAGAGACAGAAAACATGTTGATGCAGAGCTATTCTTTAACCCCTTAGTGACAAAAGCACTTTTCCATTTGTTGCGGTGTTTGTGTTTAGCTATAATTTTCCTCTTACTCATTTACTGTACCCACACATATTATATACCTTTTTTCTCACGAATAAATGAACTTTCTAAAGATACCATTATTTTCATCATATCTTATAACTTGCTATAAATTATTTTATAAAATAATGAAAAATGGAAAGAAACACAACTTTTCTAACTTTGACCCCCAAAATCTGTTACACATCTACAACCACCAAAAAACACCCATGCTAAATAGTTTCTAAATTTTGTTTTGAGTTTAGAAATACCCAATGTTTACATGTTCTTTGCTTTTTTTGTAAGTTATAGGGCAATAAATACAAGTAGCACTTTGCTATTTCCAAACCATTTTTTTTTTTTTCAAAATTAGCGATAGTTACATTGTAACACTGATATCTGTCAGGAATCCCTGAATATCCCTTGACATGTATATATTTTGTTTTAGTAGACAACCCAAAGTATTGATCTAGGCCCATTTTGGTATACTTCATGCCACCATTTCACTGCCAAATGCGACCAAATAAAACAAAACGTTCACTTTTTCACAAACTTTAGGTTTCTCACTGAAATTATTTTCAAACAGCTTGTGCAGTTATGGCATAAATGGTTGTAAATGCTTCTCTGGGATCCCCTTTGTTCAGAAATAGCAGACATATATGGCTTTATTATTTGCTTTATGGTAATTAGAAGGCCGCTAAATAACGCTGCGCACCACACGTGTATTATGCCCAGCATTGAAGGGGTTCATTAGGTAGCTTGTAAGGAGCATGTAGGGTTAATTTTAGCTTAGTGTAGTAGACAACCTCAAGTATTGATCTAGGCCCATTATGGTATATTTCATGCCACCATTTCACCGCCAAATGCGATCAAATAAAAAATAAATTGTTCACTTTTTCACTAATGTAAGGTTTCTCACTGAAATTATTTACAAACAGCTTGTGCAATTATGGCAATAATGGTTGTAAATGCTTCTCTGGGATCCCCTTTGTTCAGAAATAGCAGACATATATGACTTTGGCATTGGTTTTTGGTAATTAGAAGGCCGCTAAATGCCGCTGCGCACCACACTTGTATTATGCCCAGCAGTTAATAGGTTAATTAAGTAGTTTGTAGGGTTAATTTTAGCTTTAGTGTAGAGATCAGCCTCCCACCTTACACATCCCACCACCTGATCCCTCCCTGACCCCCGTTAAACAGCTCTCTACCCTTCAAGTTGTCACCGTCATCTTAAAGGGACACTAAACCCCAAATTTTTATTTCATGATTCAGATAGTGAATACAATTTTAAACAACATTTCGATTTACTTCTATTATCTAAATTGCTTCATTCATTAGATATCCTTTGTTGAAGAAATAACAATGCACAGGGGTGAGCCAATCACACTAAGCATCTAAGTGCAGCCACTAATCAGCAGTTACTGAGCCTATCTAGATATGCTTTTCAGCAAAAGGATATCAAGAAAATGAAGCAAATTAGATAATAGAGGTAAATTAGAAAGTTGTTGAAAATTGCATGCTCTTTCTAAATCATGAAAGAAAAAATGTGGGTTTCATGTCCCTTTAAGTACTGGCAAAAAGTCTGGAAGTACTAAAATTAAAAGGCTTTTTTTAAATATATATAGTTATTCTGCAGTTCTGGATCCCCCTTAGCCCCCAACCTCCCTTATCCCCCCCAAACAGCTCTCTAACCTTCCCCCCTCTACGTAGTTGCCGCCATATTGGGCACTGGCAGCTGTCTGCCAAGACCCAATTTGTTAAAAAAAGGTGCCTTTTTAAATAACTAAATAAAATCCCCAATTTTCTGTAGTGCATTCAAATGCATGTAATGGAAATGCAGCACGTACTCAGAGACGAAAATACAGGAAGAGAAACCACCGATAGGCCGCCCTCCCGCCTCCCTGCTGCTGCTCCTACCCACCAACAATCCTCACCATCAATGGCCGATACAGAGAGGGCCACAGAGTGGCCCCCTCTGCATTGGTAGGTTAAAAAAGGGTATTGCAGTGATGCCTCAATATCGAGGCATCACTGCAATACCCTGAAAGTGTCTAGAAGTGATCAAGATCGCTTCCAGCGCTATGATTTACTATGATTTATGATTTTATCATACTGTGATCTAGAAAAGTCAAGGAGTATAAAATGTTGAAGGCAGAAAACTTGGCACTCCTGGGAGTGACTAAGTCACTAATGTAGATCGTGCTTAGAGGTTTCACACCTGGAATTACATCACAGATAAAACTTTCAGGTCTCAGGTGTTTTAATTAATGTCTCTAACAAGCGGCTAAATCTAGAGAATAATTAATCCTATGTTAGTGTGGAGCATCTAATATTTAATTGGTTCCTGAGGCTCAGTTTCCCTTTGGATAGGTGGGTGAGTCAAAGTGATTCATAAACAATTGATCAGTTGGTGGAGCTTGTAGAAAGAAATGGGACTGCAGAAGATCTGTGGCCATTTTCTTTCCAGAGTATAAAGTCCTAGAGGGCCAGATTATGAGTGGCGTGCTAACAATTTTGAGTGAGTGATATTGGGTTTATTGCACCTGTTTGCACAAGTGGGAAGTAGCGGGCATATAACAAGTTGAAAGTAAGCAAGTTCACATTGAGTAAACTTTGACCCTGTATCTCACAGTCTGCAGACACATTCCAGCCAATCAGCAGCAGACCCTCCCTCCCAGACCCTCCCAGCTCCTGGACAGCAGCCATTTTAGATTCATTCGGAAGCTGCATTCTTAGTGAGAGGAGGGACAGTGTAGCTGCTGCTGATTTAATAGGGAAATTGATAGCTAGGCTAGTGTATTCAGTGTCCACTACAGTCCTGAAGGACTCATCTGATCTCTGCTGTAAGGACAGCACCCCAAAAAGCCCTTTTTAGGACTAGAACATCAGTCTGCTTTTTTTTGTTTTTTTTCCTGTGTAATCTAATTGCAGTTGCCTGCCTGCCTGCCAAGCCACTTGCCCAGTGCCACCACTCATATCTGGTGTAACAGTAGTGTACATTTAAAAAAAAAAAACTTTTTTGACCTTGAAACATCAGTCTGCTTGTGTAATCTAATTGCAGTTGCCTGCCTGCCAGCGTGTGTGCCAGGCCCACTTGCCCAGTGCCACCACTCATATCTGGTGTAACAGTAGGGTAAATTTAAAAAAAAACAAAAAACTTTTTTGACTGTGCAACATCAGTCTGCTAGTGTAATCTAATTGCAGTTGCCTGCCTGCCAGCGTGTGTGTCAGGCTCACAGCGTTTACTGTGCCCACTTGCCCAGTGCCACCACTCATATATGGTGTAACAGTAGTGTAAATTTAAAAAAAAAAACTTTTTTGACTGTGAAACATCAGTCTGCTTGTGTAATCTAATTGCAGTTGCCTGCCTGTCAGCGTGTGTGCCAGGCCCACTTGCCCAGTGCCACCACTTATATCTGGTGTAACAGTAGTGTAAATTTAAAAAAAAAACTTTTTTGACTGTGAAACATCAGTCTGCTTGTGTAATCTGTAAGGGGCAGTTTGCAGAGGCTTAGATACAAGATAATCACAGAGGTTTAAAGTATATTATTATAAATGTGTTAGTTATGCAAAACTGGGAAATGGGTAATAAAGGGATTATCTATCTTTTAAAACAATAAAAATTCTGGTGTAGACTGTCCCTTTAAACAGGGAGTTTGGTCTGTCACTGTGAAGCGGGCGTAACCCTTACACTACCTGATCGATACAACATCATACCTGATGTTTAAAAGCACGTTATTCCAAACAATTTAGGAATGTTAGGTGATTTATGCCCTTTATGACTTAAAAACAGACTCTGCATCAACTATGTAATTTTCCATGTGAGTTTTGCCATGGATCCCCCTCCGGCATGCCACAGTCCAGGTGTTAGTCCCCTTGAAACAACTTTTCCATCACTATTGTGGCCAGAAAGAGTCCCTGTGGGTTTTAAAATTCGCCTGCCTATTGAAGTCAATGGCGGTTTGCCCGTTCGCGAACAGTTGCGGAAGTTCGCGTTCGCCATTCGCGAACGCAAAATTTTAGGTTTGCGACATCACTAATTAGCGCAACCTCATCTAACGGTTAACTGTTACAGTCAAAGAAAATGTTGCACAAAAAAAAACATTAAAAATAAATTTAAAAGAACAGTTACACTCGTAATAACACTAATAAAAATTATTTTAAAAAAGTGCAATAAAAAGTTATAAGGGCTCAAAGATGTGGTGTAAAAAAAAAATGTTCTGCAAATGGCTTTAACATAGAGATACATACATATACATGTCTAAAAATATGTATGTATATATATATATATATATATATATATATATATATATATATGTGCGTGTGTGTGTACATACAGTATGTATTTATATGTGTTTACAGACATATATACACATATAAACACAAAAATATATCTGTATACACATATAGACACATATATAAGTACATTGGAGCCCTTTGCAGTTAAGTAGCTGAAAATATGTAAAATAATTTCTATATATATTCATATTTAATTAAGTGTTTAACAGAGTTTGTACTGTAAATGTTTTGCATTCCAATATTCTTTCCATAGGGGCATATGTTATAAGTATTTTTAATAGATATTCCTATATACTGTATATCTGTATATAACTATACCTATAAATAATCATATAGATATAAAATCAGATATACCGTATATAGAAAAAATTATTTAACAATAAATAGAACATATTCTGCAATGTAAAAAACATATCTATTCCAGACAGCTTCATTACTTTCTATATAAATCAGCTCTCATCTATCTGGGACTTCCAGATTCCACATTTTTCTTATAAAATTAAGTAGATTCTGCACCTGTGAATGCTGCACTATAATTTCACTCCAGGTTGGAGAGTTTTTGATTATCTGTCCTCAGTCAGCTAATTTGAACAAGACCACGTTCCAGCCTTCATCTAACATAAGCTGTCAAGCATCTATAACTAATATATGATAATAGTATAATTTAAAAAAAAAAGACAGGGCGCAATACAGGAAACCAGAATTCTGGTTGCCCTTAAAAAAGTCTAATTGAGTAAAGATGAAACGCATAGGGTTGGATCTGTTACGGGAAGTTTATTTTAACTACAGCACATCGTAAACACCTTGTTGAAAATATATGTGATCCGGTGACACAGGATTGTGAGGTTCCAAAATGAACGCTCAGAGGGACTCATTCACAGGTGGACTCTTTCGATTGAGTGCTTTTTAGATGTTTTATTAAGACATTTATTCTGTAAGTGCATCTTAATCAGATAGCACTGTATGTAATAAATTTGCTACACTTGAATCGTGGATGAGCTTGTATATGAAGGGGCCGAATTATCAAGCTCAGAATCAAGCTTGATGCCACTGTTTCCGTGCGAGCCTTCAGGCTCTAAAGACCGCTGCTCCATAACTTATCTGCCTGTTCTGAGGTAGCATACATAAACAACATGATCTTATACGATCGGGATGATTGACACCCCCTGCTAGCAGCCAATTGGCCGCGAATCTACAGGGGGCGGCATTGCACAAGCAGTTCACCATAACTGTTTGTGAAATGATAAATGCTGATAACCAATGCTGTCGGCATTTATTGATGTGCGGCGGACATGATACTCATGATACGGACATGATACACTATGATAAATTGGCCCTTTATGTCTTGTAATTTGAGAAATGCCATTTGCTCCATGAGCTGTAGAGACATTTGTAAATGCTGAGAATTCAGTATATTACCAGTTAATGAAAACACTCACTCACTTTGCATGGTGGTTGGTGACAAGATAGAAGCTGCTGAGCTATTGTAGCCAGGGCAGGCCACACAGTCATTTATCATCCCAATAGCTCAGAAGGTCTTCTGTAGGGGGGAAAGTAGATTCACAAAGATAAGCATTTACCATGTCTGAGGCGCTTGAACTACTTCCCTTTCTTGTGGGGCTTCAATAGGGCCCACCAAACAGTCTACTGTCTCCAACCAAAACACAGTTGTGTTGGGCTGCTGCAGGTCCTGGTAGGAGATCAAAAAAACACTGCATGCCTCCTGCCTATGCACTTTTCCCTCACTTCTTGGTCACATCCCTAAAAGGATTAAGGACTGCCACTAACTGACCAATCATGGTCCACTCATCTCTGCCTAATGGACTCATGATGCCAATTTATTGATCTGAAGCGATAGCATGGATAGCTCTCTGCTGCACCAAGATATGTTCTAGCATGTCCAAAGTTAAGTTTCACCTAATAGCTATGTCTTGTTTAAGACAGTGCTGCGGAAGCTCTGCCTTCTCCTTTTCCTTACTAAGGAGCTGACTGGCTTTAACACTGTGATAGAAGAGGCTTGTAATACTTCTTCACTGTTCAAGTAAAGCTGCTAACCTAGAGTTTTCTTCAGTGATAGCAGCCTTTACCAACAGATGGAGTATGTGATCCAACCAATGCACAACGATAAAGTCACCCTGACGGAGAGCGTTTGTCATATTGGGTACTCCAGAGGTGACAGCGAATCCTATTTGCACCTTGGTGCCTGCCATCTCTCCAACCCACTGTGCCACTATCTTCCTAAGAGACTGCAACATATTTTCGGTGGTATGCTGTTTATCCAACACCTCAGCATAGATGAAGAATAATTGGTAGTTCTGCCAATTTACTGACACGTTCCTGCCCTGACTGGAGCTACCTGCCACTGTACCACAACTAGCAGTACCACTACCCTCATCCTCATCACCTGTTCTCGGCTGCCACCAGTGTGGCATCAGGGAGAGGAAGGCATGACGGCTGCTAGGAGCACTCCATAAGTCGGTGGTAAAGTGAACCAAATGTCCAAAAACCTTTGCCAGTTGCTACTACAACATAGCAACATAGGATTGGTTTAGTGTGGGACTACACTCCTACTGAAAATGATGCATAAAGGGAAGTGGTAGGGGGAACAGCTGATTGTATCAATTGTTTGAAAGGCTCCACTTCGAGCATGGTGAATGGTGCATTGACAGATACTAGCAGACCTATCAGATGGCTTAATTTTATGGATTGATGTCTGGACATCCCCCTAGAGTAAAACCCCACAAAATCCTCTGGGGTGGACTGAACATGTAATTCTGATCTTGAAGGTGGTATCTGACTCTGCTGACTGCCATCAATAACGTGTCGCCTGCCCTGACTACTGCTTGTAGTGCTCCTAATAGTAGGTGGCATTGCCGGCTGTGATAAGGAGATTATTGCGCTTTTGCTGCTGCTTGCCCCACATTTTACCCTCAATAGCACTTGTGGTGCATGCAGAGATGTTGCTATATCACGGAGCTGGTGAGATGGCCCATCCCTCTCCCATGGCTAACTTTGCCACACAATTTGCAATTAGCAAAGTGGCAAAGTACTTCCACTCCTTTGAATAACAAAAAGCATTTGCTTTCCTCTGCCTGCCCTTCTGCAACTGCACCACTAATTCTATCTTCCCTCCCTGGAACACTTTTTCCTCTCCTTGGGGTGGTGGTGGTAGTGCTGCTGGAACTGCCAGTGATTATAGCATTGACAGATATTGCACTACTAGTGGAAATGGCAACATGGTTGAGGGACTGGTTTCTCCACCAAAGGGGATGATGGTGGCAATGAAGAAGAAGAGAGTATAGTAGGAGACTGATGGTCTAAAAGGGGGAAAGAAGTTGTGCTGCTGATGCCCGTTGCACATGAAGAGTGGTGGAACAGGCAGTGGTAGAACCGATGGTAGCACTAGGGCAAACACTGATGCAGGTGGTTTTGGGACTAAGCTGTCTAAAGAGCCGACATGTACATGGAAGTCACTTGGTAACCTTGCCCCCCTCCCAATCCTACTACTATGCTTTGAGCCAAACATTGTCAATTAAGCACCTAAACCTTCCGTTTCCTCTCACTGTCTTTTTTGTTTTATAGGTTGTCTTATTCTACCCTTACTGTTACTCCTGCTGCTACTGCTACTAGTCATGATAGTGGGGGTCCCTGCATATCTCCTACTCCTGGTGGGCATGGGAATGCATGCAACAGCAAATGCTGAATATGACCCTGCTTCTGCTGTTGCTGCCACAACTAATGCTGCCCCTCTAAATGATTGAGAGGGAGGAGCAGACAATGGCCTTGAAAATTATATTTGACTCTGTGAAACTGAGCCAACCATTCTTGCCTACTGGCGGCAGCTTGGCACATAATACACTCTGACCGACTAATAATTAGATGACAAAATAATATAATATTTTGTTTTTACAATAAAAATCATAGTTTAAATTAGATGAGGGTTACTAGTAATATTCTGTAACTATATATATATATATATATATATATATATATATATATATATATATATATATATATATATAATACATGATAAAATATTATATATGTGTGCTAAATAACTATAGAAAACAAATATATATATATATATATATATATATATATATATTTTTTTTTACCCCCAACAAAGGCAACAGGCACACCTATCAGTGACAGGCAATGCCCCCACTACAATATAATAAATGTGCAGTTTTATGAACTTTAACTTTTTCTGCAAACCAAGGGTTAAATTTGAATTAAAACTTTTTTTTTACCCCTCCAAAATGCAGCAGACCAATCTATCAGTCACAGGCTATGCCCCTACAGCAATATAATAAACTAAATGCACATTTTAAAACTAACTTCAAGAACATAGAAATGTTTCTGCACACAAAGCGTTAAAGTTAAATTATTATTTATTTTTTACCCCAACCAAAAAAAAGAAGCAGATCTACCTATCAGTCACAGGTTATGCCCCCACAGCAATATAATAAACTAGACCAGCAATTTCACTAACGGCAAGAAAAAATAAATGTTTCTGCACACAAAGGTTAAACTTTAAAGGGACACTCAAGTCAAAATTAAGCATCATGATTCAGATACAGCAGGCAATTTTCAACAACTTTCCAATTTACTTCCATTAACAAAATGTGCACAGTATTTTTATAGTTACACTTTTTGAGTCACCAGCTCCTACTGAGCATGTGCAAGAATTCCCAGCATATACGTATATGCATTTGTAATTGGCTGATGGCTGTCACATGATACAGGGGGAGTGGAAATAGACATAACTTTGCAATTTATTTAACAAAAATCTACTACTCATTTGAAGTTCAGACTAAGTGCTATTGCATTGTCTTCTTATCATGCATTTGTTGATTATGCAAAGCTACAGTGTTGACTGGTCCTTTAAGTAAAGCATGTTTTACCCCCCTCTCCAAAAGACAGGCTATGCCCCCACAGCAATATAATCAACTAAAGTGTAGTTACAAACTAAATGCAAGAACAAAGAAAAGCTTCTGCACTCAAAGGGTCCCATTTATCAAGCTCCGAACTGAGCTTGTGGGCCCGTGTTTCTGGCGAGTCTTCAGACTCACCAGAAACACAAGTTATGAAGCAGCGGTCCAAAGACCGCTGCTCCATAACCCTGTCCGCCTGCTCTGATTAGGCAGACAGGAATCACAGGAAATCAACACAATCGAGTACGATCTGGTTGCTTGACACCTCCCTGCTGGCGGCCGATTGGCCACGAGTCGGCAGGGGGCGGCGTTGCACCAGCAGCTCTTGTGAGCTGCTGGTGCAATGTTAAATGCGGAGAGCATATTGCTCTCCGCATTCAGCGAGGTCTTGCGCAAGACCTTTGATAAATAGGCCCCAAAGTGTTCAACTGTAATTAAAACTTTTTTTTTACCCTCCCAAAAAAGCAACAGGTCTACCTATTACAAAGAACAAAAGAGAAACACTGCGATCCTTAAAAGAATTTCAGGCTTTTAATATCCAAAAAATGTGTGCAAAGTAATCTTAACAGGCAACAGGGTTTTAAAAGCAAAGAGATAGACAGCTCATTTTCAGGAGCCAGTATGTTCTACATGTTTCGGTCAATTCCTTAATCATGAACATGACCGGCTAGCCCTACTTCCTGCCTCGTATGCCTGAACAACTATCCCTATTGGTTACTCAGATTAATTAGATTTAACCCTATCTAGTTCAGCCATCAGCTGTTATATCAATTGCTTTACCCTAACAACATATAATCCGTTTAAGTTTTATTCCATAAAATTCAAACTTATAAACATATTCCTATTACAATACACTAATGTTTCTAAACTATCAGCTTCATTGTGACTTTGTGAGTAAAGGTTTATTGCACCACTATCCACCAGTTTAGACAGTTTTATTTGAGCAATATGGTTAACCAAACTAATCTTAGTCCCCCAATGTTCACAATCTGATACTCATACTGTAATTTAATACCTGAATCAGTGTATATATATGATATTAGTTGCTAAAGGCTGCTAGAGAAGATAGGATGGAGAATATCATGCAGTTAGTAAAACCACTAGAATGCTACCTTCTCCAAAAGTTTATCACATCCCCCTCTATATTGAAGCCCTTTGGTCTTCTTGACTTCATTTTGAAGATCCAAAAGGCTTCACGTAGCATCAACCGGGCTGCCCTGTCACCTCCTCTTGGAGGGTTCCGAACACATTCTATTACCTGCCATGAGAGCGAAGTGACATCGCCCCCATGCACAGAAATAAAATGTTGTGAGAGGCCCGAGCTATCCTTATCATGGGAGATGTCATTTAGATGCTCTCTGATTCTGGAGCGAACCTCCCTAGTGGTACACCCTATATACTGCCCATTACATTGAGTGCAATCCACCAAGTACACCACAAAGGGGGTTCTACAGTTTGTACAACTTGCCAAATTGAAAATCCTATTTGTTGTAGCAGACTGAAAGGTGGATGTAACTCTACTGTATTGACAAGCTATGCATTTTGTGAAGTGGCATTTAAAATGCCCTTTCACACTAAGCCAACTACTGTTGGCCCTATCTTTCTCCCTTAGTACACTTGGTGCCACCAAGTTACCAATTGTGCATGCTCTTTTCGGTACAAAGTTACAACCCCTGGACACATACTCTTTTAAGCTGTCCTCTGCTGTTAAAATAGGTAGATGCTTACTAACTATGTTAGTAATCTCTTTAAACTGTGGGCTATAGGTGGTGACCAGAGTCGGTCTACTCGAGTCATAACCCTTCGTCACTCTGGTATTACCCCTCAGTATCTCACTCCTGTCCATTCTAGTAACTTCCAAGTGGGCTCTGTTAATGGTCTTTTGTGAGTAGCCTCTATCACATAGGAGACTCTTAAGTTTTTCACTCTCTTTCACAAAGTCCTCTTCCAAGGAGCAGTTCCGCCTTATTCTCATGAACTGTCCCTTGGCCACCCCAAACCCCGTGTAACGGGGATGGTTGCTCCTAGCGTGGAGTAAGGAGTTAGATGTAATGGGTTTACGATAAAGCGAAGTAGAAACTTCACCACTTAAGGCATTTCCCCTAAGTTCTACATCCAGGTAAGGTATTGTGTTTATCCCTGTTTGTGCAGTGAATTCCAAACCCACTCCATTAGAATTGAGATAGGCAAGAAAGTCCTGCACCTCTGCAGTTTCACCCACCCAGATAAACAGGAGATCATCTATAAAACGTTTGTATGATCTTATCCTATTTCTAAATGGGTTCATATCTCCAAAGACGTGGGACAGCTCCCACCAACCCATAAAAAGGTTGGCGTACGATGGGGCAAACTTGGCCCCCATCGCTGTCCCACACCTCTGGAGATAGAAGGTACGTTCAAACCTAAAGTAGTTGTGTGTCAAAAGGAACGTAAGGGCCTCAATCACAAATTCGATCAATTCCTCATGATAATTACTAAAATGTCGCAGCATGTATCCAACGGCTTCAATGCCATAACCATGAGGAATGGCCGAATAGAGGCCAACCACATCCACCGTTAACCACATACAACTCTCACCCCATTTAACACTTCCTATCGCCTTGATGAGATGTGTAGTGTCTTTCAAATAAAACGGTAAAAGATGTACGATAGGCTGTAGAAGGGACTCAATCCAACCTGAGAGCTTCTCAAAGAGTGACCCTATACCTGAGACAATTGGTCTGCCCTTCACCCCAACCAAGGTCTTATGGACCTTGGGGAGGTGATGGAAAATAGGGATAACTGTTTTTTGTACCATTAAATATTCAAAAGTCTCCTGGTCAATGATACCCTTCATCAGCCCATCATCCAATAGATGTCTCAGCTCAATCCCAAATCGCTCAGTGGGATTAAAGCTGAGCTCCTGATAAACCTGGGTGTCCGTCAACTGCCTTAATGCTTCTTCAATATATTTCTCTCTCCCCATAACCACTATACAGCCCCCCTTATCTGCTTGCTTGATGACTATATCATCCTGCTTCTCCAGTTGTTCCAATGCCAACTTTTGGGTTAGATTTAGATTATATATAGCCCTTTTACTTTGTTCTGAGAGCTTAACTAAATCCTCCTCTACCCTGCGATAAAAGGCTTCGATAAAGGGTCCTCTGGTTCTAGTGGGATAAAAGATTGATTGGGGCCTAAAACCTGTATGGGTCTTCTTAACAGGTAAACCCGGCTGGGAGCTTAAAGTACCCAACTCATGTAGGTTCAAAAAATCAATACCTTCCCTGAAATCTATAATATCAGAGATGTTGGGAAGTGTCTCAACTGAATCCTGTATGCTAACATCAATTTCACCTTCCAGTTCTTCCTCCTGATTAGTGGACCCCCAGAAAAAAATTTTGAGGGTCAGATCCCTCACTAATCTGTTTATGTCAACAATGGTTTCAAATAAATCAAATTTATTGGTGGGAACAAACCCCAAACCCAAGCTAAGCACTTCAATCTGTGGATCAGTAAGTACAACATCAGATAAATTAATGACAGTCATATTTTGTATTTGTTGCGTGCATTTCTTTTCGGTTGTGCCCTGGCTTTCCCCCTTTCTCCTTGGTCTATGTTTCCGCCTCCTTCTATTATTTTTGGGCTTAGCCGAAAAACCTGCTCCTGATTTGTTTCTACTGCCTGGGGTACAAATGCTGATGGTCTAACATCACCCTCACTATCACTGAGGAACTCCTGCTGTCTAACATCTAACTTTTTCTGATTTTTCTTGGTGTGTGGGACCCTGTCTAAACCTTCTTTCATTCTCAGATTTGAACCATGTATTGTGTCTACCTTTTTTAGTACACCTTTCGGTACCACTATCTGTACTTCGTCACCTGAGTGTCCACTAGAGTCTCCTGTACCATAATCATCTGACCTACAATCATTATCCTCATCTGTGCTGTCTTTATCTGAAAAGGTCACTCTTTTACCTTCCCCTCCACTTTCTACCTTTGTAGCGTTCCTATTCTTTTTAGCTTTATGTCGATTAGCTCTAGATCCTGACCTGCTTTGCCAAGTATAAACCTTATTTCTGATGTGATCATTATTATCTCTTACAAACTTCTTGAGCTTAAAGTTATCAATTTCACCTCTAAATTTGACAATTGTTTCACTTAATAACTTATCAAAATCTTTATATTTAGGGTGTTCCAGAAACTCATTCAGCTGTGCCTGTATATGATTCAGCTCTTCCCTAATCTTAATCAACTGGCATTGTTTAAATTTAATAATCAATTGCATAAGTCTTTTAGAGCATTCACTCAAAATGTCATTCCATTCTTGCATAAACTCAGGATCTTCCACCTGGAAGGTAGGAAATTTATGCATTCTTAACCCTCTAGGGATTAAGTCCAAAGTCAGATATTTCTCCAACGCTCTCTGGTCCCACCATATTCTGTACTCTTTAATTAGGGTGTGCTCCATAGCCAAAAACACATCACTAATGGAGAACAACTCTGTCTGTTTAACAAATGTATCCTCCAAAGTTAATCTTTCTGAGTCCAAATCAGAGATAGATTTCAAAGAAAAAAGCCCTGTTGCCATCTTAGCGAACAACTTTTGGCCACTTAAAATTATGTGTGCCAAAGAATTGGATATATAAATGAGGTCAGTCTCAATCCGAGTCTAAGAGGAGGGATATAATGCAAAACTCAATGCCACTCCTAACAGTTCGCCCTCTATACAGACTCACAGGATTGCGCTCCAAATGTAAAGAGAAAACATTTTGGTTTCCCTCCAGATACTGTCTTATAATAAATAGCCCCCAAATTGCAGGAATCCACTTGCAGCTCAGCAAATCAAAGAGACCCCACACAGCGATAAATTGACACTCTTATTTTAAAGTTCTGGGCATTCTGGGAGACATTACATACGGATTATTGCGGATCGCTCACCTGAACTACGTGACTCTATTCATTCACTCCAGGCTTACCGCTTCTTCCGTCTCCTAGCCCAGACCGTGTCTACTCGCTAGTGGTTATCGGGTACAGGCCATTCAGCATTCTGCTCTCTGCAGGATCACGCTATTCGGCGTGTGACGTCAGACGTCAGCGTGTCACATCCGGGCATCCGTAGTCAGCAATCAGCCACTCCTGCTACACATCCAATATGCAGCTCCGGTTTCCAGTATCTCATCCACCTTGCAGCTCTGTCCTCCGTCCTCAAGGATCCAGCAGTGTGTAAGTAGTACAAAGAACAAAAGAGAAACACTGCGATCCTTAAAAGAATTTCAGGCTTTTAATATCCAAAAAATGTGTGCAAAGTAATCTTAACAGGCAACAGGTCTACCTATTAGTCACAATCTATGTAACAATTTCAGTATAATAAACTAAATGTGCAGTTTCAAACTAGCTGCAAGTGGCCTATTTATTATGGTGCGAGTCGACAGGATCCAATATAGCGGATCATGTTGGCTGCACATAGATAAATGCTGACAGCATACGTTGTTGGCATTTATCATTGCTCCAACAGTTCTTGTGAACTGCTGGTGCAATGCCACCCCCTGCAGATTCACGGCCAATCAGCTGCTAGCAGGGGGTGTCAATCAACCCAATATTATTTGATCAGGTTGATTTCTCTACGCCGCCTCAGAGCAGACGGCAGGTTATGGAGCAGCGGTCTCGCTGGAAACACGGGGCATCAAGCTCCATATGGAGCTTGATAAATATGCCCCAAAGGGTTGAAGTTTAATTAAATCTCTATCAACCCCCAAAAAGAGGCAGCACCAAGGATAAGTAAAGAAAATAGAAATGTCTAGGCACACAAAGGTTTAAACTTACATTAAAAATGATTGCCCCCCACCCTCAAAAAAGGCAGCAGGCCTACCTAACAAGCACGGCTATGCCCCCACAACAATATTATCAACTAAATGTGCGGTTTAAAACTAACTGTAAGAAAATAGAACATTTTCTGTACACAAAGGTTTAAACTTTAATTTAAACTTTTTTTTACTCCCAAAAAGGTAGGTCTACCTATCAGTCACAGACTATGCCCCCACTGCAATCTAATAAAGTAAACAAGCAGCTTAAAATTAACTGGAAGAACATAGAAATGCTTCTGCACACAAAAGGTTAAACTTTCATTCAAACTTTTTTTGCCCCCCAAAAAAGGCATCAGACCTACTTATTAGTCACAGGCTATGGGGTCAGTTTATTAAAGTCTGGCGGACATGGTACGCTGTAGCATATCATGTCCACCAGATATCGCTGAATGCGGACAGCATACGCTGTCCGTATTCAGCATTGCACAAGCAGTTCTAGTTAACTGCTTGTGCAATACCGCCCCCTGCAGATTCGTGGACAATCGGCCACTAGCAGGGGGTGTCAATCAGCCCGATCGTATAGGATCGGGCGGATTGCTGTACGCAGCCTCAGAGGTGGCATATGAGTTAAGAAGCAGCTGTCTATAGACCGCTGCTTCTTAACTCCTGTTTCCGGCGAGCCTAAAGGCTCACGCGGAAACAGGGTGAATTGGCTCAATTCCGATAAATAATAAATTGACCCCTATGACTCCACTGCAACATAATAAAGTAAACATGAAGTTTAAAACTAACTGCAAGAAAATAGAAATGTTTCTGCACACAAAGAGTTAAACTTTATTTTAAACATTTTTTTACACCCAAAAAAGGCAGCAGGCCTAGCTATCAGCCACAGGCAATACCCTGACTGCAATATAATGCTGTTTCAATCTATCTAAAGGAAAATAGAAATGTTTCTGCACACAAAGGGTTAAAATTTCATTAAAACTTATTTTTACCCCCCAAAAACTGCAGCAGGCCTACCTATTAGTTATAGGCTATGCCTCCACATCATGATAATAAACTAAATATGCAGCTAAAAACTAATTGCAAGAAAATAAAAATGTTTCTGTACAAAAGATAAAACCTTCATTAAAACCTATTCCGCACCCCCAAAAAATAGGCTGCAGGCCTACCTATCAGTCACAGGCTATGCCCCCACTGCAATACAATAATCTAATTGCACAGTTTAAAACGAAGTTAAAAAAATATAGAAATATTTAGGCACACAAAGGGTTAAACCATCATTAAAACTTATTTTACCCCCTCAAAAGGCAACAGGCCTCCCTATCAGTTACAGGCTACTGCAACATAATAAATTAAACATGTAGTTTAAAACTAACTGCAAGAAAATAGAAATATTTCTGCAAACAAAGGGTTAAACTTATATAACTTATTTTTACCCCAAAAAAAGTCAGCAGGCCTTCCTATTAGTCACAGGCTATGCCTCCACTACATTATAATAAACGAATTATGCAATCAAAAACTAAATGCAAGAAAATGCCCCCACTGCAATATAATAAACTAATTGTGCAGTTTTAAACTACCTGTAAAAAAGATAGAAATGTTTAGGCACACAATGGGTTAAACTTACATTAAAACTTATTTTTACTCCCCCCCAAAAAAAGGCAGCAGACCTACCTATTAGTCACAGCCTATGCCCCCACAGAAATATAATAAACTAAATGTGCAGTTAAAAAAAGACATGTTCTGCACACAAAGGGTTAAAGATTAGTTAAAACTTGTTTTATCCCAAAAAGGCAGCATGCCTACCTATAAGTCACAGGCTATGCTCCCACTCAATATAATAAACTTGCCGTTTCATGAACTGTAAGAAAAGTGAGATTTTTCTACACAGAAAAGGTTCAAATTTAATTCAAACTTTTTTACCCCTCCAAAATGCTGCAGGCATACCTATCAGTCACAGTCCATGCCCCTACAGCAATATAATAAACTAAACACAAAGGGGCCGATTTATCAAGCTTCGTACGGAGCTTGAGGCCCCTTGTTTTCAGCGAGCCTTCAGGCAGAGGAAAAAGGACAGAAATCAACCCGATCGTATACGATCGGGTTGATTGACACCCCCTGCTAGCGGCCGATTGGCTGTGAATCTACAGAAGGCGGCATTGCACCAGCAGCTGGTGCAAAGATAAATGCCAGGATAAGTGTGGTGAGATAAAGCGCTTAAGGGAAGCCTCCATCGCTCTATAACAATGGTGTATTAGTCCACCCTAGATGTATGAGAAAATAGGAGAAGTGATGTATAGACGGCCAGAGAGGCTAAGTTTAAAAGGTGGAAGTTTATTACAACTGTTCTAAATCCCTATTAAGGGATAGATACAATGTAAATTAAACAATGGTAATAAAACACTTGATTAGGGGATAGATACAATGTAAATTACACAATGATAATAAAACACTTGATTAGGGGATAGATACAATGTAAATTACACAATGATAATAAAACACTTGATTAAGAAAGCACAATAGTAAAGAGCACAATAGTAAAAAGCACAATATATGGTTAACACAATATATGATTAATACGTGGTTAGCACAATGTATGATTAAAAACACCATGTAGGTGGAAAATCGGGCTCAATCTAGGCTCTGTAAGGTGCACCTTATGAGTATAAGGACCGATAAAGACTTGGCTAAACACAGTCAGTATTGTTCCGATAGGTAACGTATTCCAGATGATGATGATTAAAAATGAGTGTTCACGGGGGGCGGAGTTAGCCATTACAGAGACGCAATGTGTTTTCTTGAAGCTCCTGCTAATGCATGCAATATTTGGTACATTTTGATTAATTTACCAGAAAAAGCTATGATACCTTTCTTATGCTTTCAACTGCAGAGACTCGGGCTCGTAAAACTTGCTATTTTAGAGACTTTAGCTGAGCAGGAGCTGTGGTGCAATACTCCTACATGAAGAGGCCCTAATCGTGTGATATCCCGGTTCTCCATACACTAACCATATGCTATAGCCTCATATCAGAGCTCCGGACCAGCTTCTCTTCATAGACAACTTTATAGATCAGGGCCACGGAACCCCCATCCTCTAACAGGACACATAGGAAGATATCCGGACTACCCAGATTTATGTATAACAAACTCTGGGTGTGACCCATTGGATCTTCTAACACCCACAACAGTATGGGGTCGCCAGACGGTGAGGAAAGTGCTATACTGTCAAACATAGACATCTATTTTGCGGATCTAAGACAGTGCCTATTGGGAATCATGGAGCTAGCAACGCAACTACCACGGATTACTCGACCCTCTACCTATGGGACATGGCAGGAGAGGCCCTACACTGTGAGTCAGCAGACCGGAGGCATTTGGAGTGCATCTGACAATCATGGCCCCCCAACAGGCATAGATGGTACTTCCAGCCCTTTACACTCGAGCTCTAACGCAGATGTTGCCCTTACTGAACACTGCTGGAACCCTCGGACTGAAAACTCCCATTACCTTCACGTAAAGTCCGACTTGGCCACGTGGTCCCTGAATTGATTGCCTCCTATATAGGACCTGAGAAGACAGTGGCAATCTTCCTGTCGGAGTTCCTGGATATCCTTTATTCGGTTGTCTGTTGCTTTGGTGCCATGGCTCATCCCTGCATGCTGATATTCAGGGTAACTTGGTCACATATGGGACTATTGGAGACAACCGGTTTCTATGCACAGAGTCCTCACAGGTTAGGTGTGGGCTAAGGATTGACTTATATCATATGCTCCTCATATAATATATCCCCACACTAAAGTTGTAATAGTTGTTTTTCTGTTCCCTGTTGGTTGAGTACATATGTTAAATGGATATGTGATGTTTTGCTTATTCTAACAAATAAAGAAATCAATGTTTTGGTTCCAAATTTTCCTTCAATTCCAATATTTCATCACCTCCCGAAGACACATAAGAGTCTTGTTTCTCCACCAGGTCGACCTATCATCTCCGGCATAGGCTCACTTTTTGAGCCTTTGTCGGAGTGGATAGATTCAATATTGCAACCAATTGTAGTTACACTATACAGTTATCTAAGAGATTCCTCACATCTAATCAGCAATTTGCAAAAGGTAAAATGGAAAGCTGGTTATCGTTGGATTGTGGCTGATGTCGCATCCTTGTACTCCTGCATACCGCACTCTTTAGGGGTTAAAGCAATTAGACATTTCTTAGACCAAGATACCAATTTTTCTGAAGAAACTAAAATATTAATTTGCGAAATAATTGAGTTCCTTTTGCAACATAATTACTGTATGTTTGACAGTGAATTTTATTTACAGGTTTGTGGCACCCCCATGGGTGCAAAATTTGCGCCCTCTTTTGCCAACCTCTATGTAGGTTGGTGGGAGAATAATGTTATTTTTAGTGAAGAAAATCCATACATGAAATCCACTGTCGCATACATGCGTTATATAGATGATTTGCTGTTTATAGTTGATGAATCTGTAGATGTGACAGAATTTATAAAAAAAATTTGAATAATAATAATTTAAATCTAAAATTCATTGGTGAAAGTAACTGCAACACTGTTAATTTTCTTGATCTTACATTAACAGGTATGATTGACACAGAGAGCATAGTGACAGATACATTTCGTAAGCCAACTGCGGGTAACTCCATCTTGCATGCAAGATCTTGCCATCCACCCCATCTAATTAGGTCAATACCAAGGGCCCAGCTTTTGAGAATCAGAAGAAACACAAACTCAGACGAACTCTTTGAAAAACAGGCAGTAATGCTTAAAGACAGACTCATTAAAAGAGGGTATAACAAAAATCTCTTGGATAACAGCATCCAACAAGTTAGTGCCAACACACAACAGGACCTATTGATGAAACAAAAGAAAGACAACAGGGATTTCAAAGATTTCCCTGTTGTATTTTCTACAGAATACTCTAACCAGTATAACCAAGTATGTGGTATTTTAAAGAAAAATTTACATATCTTACAACAAGATGAGATATTAGGTGGGATTATAGATAAGTGCAAGTTTGTTCCCAGAAAGGCGCCTACCTTAGCCAATAAATTATCACCTAGCTTAGTGTCAACTAAAAAACAGAATAAAGGTACATGGCTAAATAAGAAAGGCACTTTTAAATGTGGTACTGGTCCATGTTCCACATGTGACATTATAAGTAGAGGGGAAACTTTTACAAGCCATGTCACTAATGAAAGCTTCAGTATTGGCTTTTATGCGAATTGTAGGAGTCATTATGTTGTGTACTTGTTAGAGAGCAATCTGTGCCGTATGCAATATACAGGTCAGACAAGTAGAGAATTAAGATCTCGTATGAGAGAACATATTTATGATACTAAAATGTATAATAAGAGCTCGGCTATTGCACGGCACCATTTTACGATGCATATGACAAATAAATTTAATATGACAGTCAAAAATGTATCCACCTACCAGAGGGGGAAATAGAAATAAAATGTTACTCAAACAAGAAATGTTCTGGATATATAAATTAAGAACAGTAACCCCTGAAGGTCTAAATAAAGAATGGGATATGAGTCTATTCATAGACTGATGTCAATCTATCATAGATATTTCCCTGTATCACATTATGTCATATGGATCAAAACCCTTAGTATTTAAACGAAGACAACCTAAAAGTCATTACTAACCATGTTCAGCATTATGTGATATGTCATAAATAATTAACACTTTTAATTAAACAACATGCTAATTAATTTTAGTGTTTACATTTTGCAAACGTACTAGGTTAGCCACAGACAATAAAACCATATATATATTGTTTACATCTAGGGTGTACTTAACATTTTTGATGTCATTATTTTTGCATTTAAATCTCTCATACCATTGATACACAAAGTATATTTAAGATGAAAGTAACGGAATTATGATGGAATATAAAATTACATATTTTTCACATTCATATCATCTGATGTTTGCCAACTTCATGCATACATATTGTTAAATGATCATGTTTTGTGTTAACATGTTTTTAATTTATTGTTTTTTTTAATTTTTTTGTAAACTGCCTGATTGGACACTGTGCCTTTAAATAGGCCATGTCCGGTCTAAGCATTTATCCCTATGACTAAGTACTCAGTTGGAGTACGAAACGCGTAAGGGGTTAATTCCCTGGTCCTACCTCAACTTTTAAATCTATGGAATAAAATTTGGATTTTTATCACTTTTGGTGTCCCACGAGTGCTGCTTTGCCTTTCTACTTTGAATTATAAACACAGCACTTTTATATCGACATAGCTATACCTCTAGACTAAAGCTTAACGTTATCACTGAAACGAGAGAGATATCTGGAGGGTAGAGTTTTAACCCTAAAGTGGGAATGGGACCTACTAGATACACCTCTGTCCTTACTTATTATTAGTGATGTCGCGAACAGTTCGCCGGAGAACAGTTCCCGGTGAACATAGCTTGTTCGGGTTCGCAGAGGCGGGCGAACATATGCGATGTTCGATTCGCCCCCTATTCGTCATCATTGAGTAAACTTTGACCCTGTATCTTACAGTCTGCAGGCACATTACAGCCAATCAGCAGCAGACACTCCCTCCCAGACCCTCCCAGCTCCTGGGCAGCAGACATTTTAGATTTATTCTGATTCTGCATTCTTAGTGAGAGGAGGGATAGTGTAGCTGCTGATGATTTTATAGGGAAATGGATAGCTATGCTAGTGTATTCAGTGTCCATTACAGTCCTGAAGGACTCATCTGATCTCTGCTGTAAGGACAGCACCCCAAAAAGCCCTTTTTAGGGCTACATCAGTCGTTTTTTTTCTTTTCTTTGTAATCTAATAGCAGTTGCCTGCCTGGCACTGCCAGCCTGTGTGCCAGGCTCACAGCATATACTGTGCCGACTTGCTCAGTGCCACCACTCATATCTGGTGTAACATTAGTGTAAATTTTTTTAAAAAACTTTTACATCAGTCTGCTAGTGTAATCTAATTTCAGTTGCCAGGCCAGCCTGCCACTGCCAGCCTGCCACTGCCAGCCTGTGTGTCAGGCTCACAGCATATACTGTGCCTACTTGCTCAGTGCCACCACTCATATCTGGCTGGTGTAACAGTAGTGTAATTTTAAAAAAAAAACTTTTACATCAGTCTGCTAGTGTAATCTAGTAGCAGTTGCCTGCCTGCCTGCCACTGCCAGACTGTGTGTCAGGCTCACAGCATATACTGTACCTACTTGCTCAGTGCCACCACCAGTCATATCTGGTGTAACATTAGTGTAAATTAAAAAAAAAATGTACACCAGTCTGCTAGTGTAATCTAATTTCATTTGCCAGGCCAGCCTGCTACTGCCAGCCTGTGTGTCAGGCTCACAGCATATACTGTGCCTACTTGCTCAGTGCCACCACCAGTTATATCTGGTGTAACATTAGTGTAAATTTAAAAAAATAACTTTTACACCAGTCTGCTAGTGTAATCTAATTTCATTTGCCAGGCCAGCCTGCCACTGCCAGCCTGTGTGTCAGGCTCACAGCATATACTGTGCCTACTTGCTCAGTGCCACCACTCATATCTGGTGTAACATTAGTGTACATTTAAAAAAAAAAAGCTTTTACATCTGTCTGCTAGTGTAATCTAATTTCAGTTGCCAGGCCAGCCTGCAACTGCCATCCTGTGTGTCAGGCTCACAGCATATACTGTGCCTACTTGCTCAGTGCCACCACCAGTTATATCTGGTGTAACATTAGTTTAAATTTAAAAAAAAAAAACTTTTACACCAGTCTGCTAGTGTAATCTAATTTAATTTGCCAGGCCAGCCTGCCACTGCCAGTCTGTGTGTCAAGCTCACAGCATATACTGTGCCTACTTGCTCAGTGCCACCACTCATATCTGGTGTAACATTAGTGTACATTTAAAAAAAAAAAAAACTTTTACATCAGTCTGCTAGTGTAATCTAATTTCAGTTGTCAGGCCTGCCTGCCTGCCACTGCCAGCCTTTGTGTCAGGCTCACAGCATATACTGTGCCTACTTGCTCAGTGCCACCACCAGTCATATCTGGTGTAACATTAGTGTAAATTTTTTTTAAAAAAACTTTTACACCAGTCTGCTAGTGTAATCTAATTTCATTTGCCAGGCCAGCCTGCCACTGCCAGCCTGTGTGTCAGGCTCACAGCATATACTGTGCCTACTTGCTCAGTGCCACCACCAGTCATATCTGGTGTAACATTAGTGTAAAAAAAAAAAAAACTTTTACACCAGTCTGCTAGTGTAATCTAATTTCATTTGCCAGGCCAGCCTTCCACTGCCAGCCTGTGTGTCAGGCTCACAGCATATACTGTGCCTACTTGCTCAGTGCAACCACTCATATCTGGTGTAACATTAGTGTAAATTTAAAAAAAAAACTTTTACCTCAGTCTGCTAGTGTAATCTAATTTCATTTGCCAGGCCAGCCTGTGTGTCAGGCTCATAGCATATACTGTGTCTACTTGCTCAGTGCCACCACCGGTCATATCTGGTGTAACATTAGTGTAAATTTAAAAAAAAAAAACTTTTACACCAGTCTGCTAGTGTAATCTTTTTTTTTTTTTTAATATTTTTATTTATATCCAAAAAACAAAAGAGAGACAAATACATCAAAAAAGAAAAAAGAAGACAAACAATACTCAACACATAAAACAAATTACATAAAGCAAATTTCCACAAGATAGCAACAAATTTAAATCAAGCCAATTACCAGTTCCCAAATTATTCAATTTTCCTTGTCCCTGTCCCCCTATCCTCCCCCATCTATTTCACAAATACTAACTATCCATGTGATTTGGGAAAAAAAAAAAAAAAAAGAAAAAAAAAAAATCTCCCTCAACTCTCACACACTCCGCTCCCCCCTCGCCCCTCCTCTACCATCTCCTGTACTTCCTCAAGTTATCTTTAGATTAATAATTTGCTCTATATATAGTACCGTACCCTCGCTTTGACAGCAGGCGAACTTTCTACAAATCTTGACAAAGGAATTTCCTCTTCCCCCACTCAGCTTAGACTCAAAGGCTGCCTTAATCATTGAGTCAAGCAGAAGATTTTTCACTTCCCTCATAGAGGGAGTTTTAGAAGTTATCCAATATTTAAAGATGTGTCCTCACTATTATTATTACCGTACGTATGAAGTTTGCTAAATTTCCCCAAGAGTTATGGCCAACCAGAAAGAGGATAGAGTCCATTTCTACGTAAATCCTCGATTTCCCTATTAAAGAGAGATAATACTCTAACTTCGCCCAAAATTGTTTAAGCTTAGGACAGTCCCATAACAAATGACCCAAATTAGGATCTTGGAAAGAACATTTAGGACAAACATTAGTCACTTCTTTATTCCATTTAGCCACCCTACGAGGGGTTAAATAATCCCCTTGAATTAATCTAAATTGTGATTCTCTATAATAAGAAGCCGAAAAAAGTCTTTGAGTAAGTTTAAGGCTATTCATAAGTGATTTATCTAAGTCCGTTGAGTCAGTTATTCTATCCCACCGTTTAGCTAACTTCTGTGACACATCCTTTTCTTCTAAAGATAGAAGAAATCTGTAGATATTTGACAATAACCTTTTCTCTGATAATTTAACATTAATAAAAGGATGATCCTCCCACATATGGGGAGAAATTCTAACAAGACCAAGAATATAACTCTTAATTTGTAAAAAATAAAAAATATTGTTTCTCTGAATTACTGGAAACTTTTTTTGAAAATTATCAAATGCATATACTTTATGCTGGTTATAGTCATAAAAATCACTAACAAACAAAGGATTAGCTGGTGACCATCTTTCATAAATAGCCGTCATGTTACCCAGCGGAAATCGGGTATTGCCCTTTATCGGTAACCATTTAGAAACATTCTGGGCTAAACCCAAATGTTTAGATAGCTTCCTCCAACACAGCAATATATCCTTAAATAATGGATGGTCAAAAATAACCCTACTGAGCTCCTTGTTGGTAGCAAATAGAACAAAGTTCAGGGAGAGAGAGGAACAAACCTGTCTTTCTAGAGACTCTTCTGAATATATAAAGGACCGTTTTAACCAGTCTACTGGAAATCGCAAGATAGCAGCCTGATTATACCATTCTAAATTGAATAACCCTAAACCTCCTTTACAATACGGTTGATATAACCTGGTTAACTTAAGTCTTGGTTTCCTTCCACTCCAAAGATAGTACCTTAATGCTTGATTAAAGCACAAAAGATCAGTCTTCTTAATCAAGAAGGGGAGCATCCTTAATGTATACAAAATTTTAGGAACAATAAACATTTTAAACAGGGCCACTTTACCAGTCAAAGAGACTGGGAGTGTCGCCCAAGATTTCATCTTCTCTTCAGTATCTCTCAAGACCGTGCCAATATTGTCCCTATACCAATTAGCCGAGTTGGCAGAGATCTTCAGCCCTAAATAGCTCAGAGTCTTAGTTTCAATAAATTGATAGGTTTGGAGGTCCTCTACATCTTGTTTTAACCATAGGATCTTAGATTTTGCAAGGTTAATCTTATAACCTGACACTATACTGTATTGATCCAATAAGTTCACAATCTCTTCAACCTGCTTTTTTGGGTTGGATACATATAATAAAAGATCATCCGCAAATAACGCAGTTTTAAATGTCTCCTTTCCTATGTTAATTCTGGTGAGCAGATTCCTTAATCTAATAGCTAAGGGCTCAATTATAAGATCAAACAACAAAGGTGACATAGGACACCCCTGTCTAGTGCCTCTTGTCAAAGAAAAAACGTCCGTAATCCTATAATTGATCAAGATAGAAGCTTTAATGTCTGAGTAAATATTAGTCACAAAATCCCCAAACTGCCCCACAATCCCAAACCTCCCTAATACCTGCTAGTGTAATCTAATTTCATTTGCCAGGCCAGCCTGCCACTGCCAGCCTGTGTGTCAGGCTCACAACATATACTGTGCCTACTTGTTCAGTGCCACCACTCATATCTGGTGTAACATTAGAGTAAATTTAAAAAAAAAAACTTTTACATCAGTCTGCTAGTGTAATCTAATAGCAGTTGCCCGCCTGCCACTGCCAGCCTGTGTGTCAGGCTCACAGCATATATTGTGCCTACTTGATCAGTGCCACCACTCATATCTGGTGTAACATTAGTGTAAATTTAAAGAAAAAAAAACTTTTACATCAGTCTGCTAGTGTAATCTAATTTTAGTTGCCAGGCCAGCCTGCCACTGCCAGCCTGTGTGTCAGGCTCACAGCATATACTGTGCCTACTTGCTCAGTGCCACCACCAGTCATATCTGGTGTAACATTAGTGAAAATTAAAAAAAAAAACTTTTACACCAGTCTGCTAGTGTAATCTAATTTCATTTGCCAGGCCAGCCTGCCACTGCCAGCCTGTGTGTCAGGCTCACAGCATATACTGTGCCTACTTGTTCAGTGCCACTACTCATATCTGGTGTAACATTAGTGTAAATTTAAAAAAAAAAACTTTTACATCAGTCTGCTAGTGTAATCTAATAGCAGTTGCCCGCCCGCCTGCCACTGCCAGCCTGTGTGTCAGGCTCACAGCATATACTGTGCCTACTTGCTCAGTGCCACCACTCATATTATCTTGCTTAATAGTAGTGTAAGTGTACATTTAAAAATAAAAAAAACTATTTTGACTGTGAAACATCAGTCTGCTTTTTTGTGTCAGGCTCACAGCGTATACTGTGCCCACTGGTCCAGTGCCACCACTCATATTATCTTGTTTTATAGTAGTGTAAGTGTACATTTTAAAAATAAAAAAAATATTTTGACTGTGAAACATAAGTCTGCTTTTTTGTGTCAGGCTCACAGCGTATACTGTGCCCACTTGTCCAGTGCCACCACTCACATTATCTTGTTTAATAGTAGTGTAAGTGTACATTTTAAAAATAAAAAAACTATTTTGACTGTGAAACATAAGTCTGCTTTTTTGTGTCAGGCTCACAGCATATACTGTGCCCACGTGTCCAGTGCCACCACTCACATTATCTTGTTTAATAGTAGTGTAAGTGTACATTTTAAAAATAAAAAAACTATTTTGACTGTGAAACATCAGTCTGCTTTTTTGTGTCAGGCTCACAGCGTATACTGTGCCCACTGGTCCAGTGCCACCACTCATATTATCTTGTTTTCTAGTAGTGTAAGTGTACATTTTAAAAATAAAAAAAATATTTTGACTGTGAAACATAAGTCTGCTTTTTTGTGTCAGGCTCACAGTGTATACTGTGCCCACTTGTCCAGTGCCACCACTCACATTATCTTGTTTAATAGTAGTGTAAGTGTACATTTTAAAAATAAAAAAACTATTTTGACTGTGAAACATGTCTGCTTTTTTGTGTCAGACTCACAGCATATACTGTGCCCACGTGTCCAGTGCCACCACTCACATTATCTTGTTTAATAGTAGTGTAAGTGTACATTTTAAAAATAAAAAAACTATTTTGACTGTGAAACATAAGTCTGCTTTTTTGTGTCAGGCTCACAGCATATACTGTGCCCACGTGTCCAGTGCCACCACTCACATTATCTTGTTTAATAGTAGTGTAAGGGTACATTTAAAAATAAAAAAAAACTTTTTTGACTGTGAAACATCAGTCTGCTTTTTTGTGTCAGGCTCACAGCATATACTGTGCCCACTTGTCCAGTGCCACCACTCACATTATCTTGTTTAATAGTAGTGTAAGGGTACATTTAAAAATAAAAAAAAACTTTTTTGACTGTGAAACATCAGTCTGCTTTTTTGTGTCAGGCTCACAGCGTATACTGTGCCCACTGGTCCAGTGCCACCACTCATATTATCTTGTTTTATAGTAGTGTAAGTGTACATTTTAAAAATAAAAAAATCTATTTTGACTGTGAAACATAAGTCTGCTTTTTTGTGTCAGGCTCACAGCATATACTGTGCCCACATGTCCAGTGCCACCACTCACATTATCTTGTTTAATAGTAGTGCAAGTGTACATTTTAAAAATAAAAAAACTATTTTGACTGTGAAACATGTCTGCTTTTTTGTGTCAGGCTCACAGCATATACTGTGCCCACGTGTCCAGTGTCACCACTCACATTATCTTGTTTAATAGTAGTGTAAGTGTACATTTTAAAAATAAAAAACTATTTTGACTGTGAAACATAAGTCTGCTTTTTTGTGTCAGGCTCACAGCATATACTGTGCCCACTTGTGCAGTGCCACCACTCAAATTATCTTGTTTAATAGTAGTGTAATTGTACATTTTAAAAATAAAAAAACTATTTTGACTGTGAAACATAAGTCTGCTTTTTTGTGTCAGGCTCACAGCATATACTGTGCCCACGTGTCCAGTGCCACCACTCACATTATCTTGTTTAATAGTAGTGTAAGGGTACATTTAAAAATAAAAAAAAACTTTTTTGACTGTGAAACATCAGTCTTCTTTTTTGTGTCAGGCTCACAGCATATACTGTGCCCACTTGTCCAGTGCCACCACTCACATTATCTTGTTTAATAGTAGTGTAAGGGTACATTTAAAAATAAAAATAAACTTTTTTGACTGTGAAACATCAGTCTGCTTTTTTGTGTCAGGCTCACAGCGTATACTGTGCCCACTGGTCCAGTGCCACCACTCATATTATCTTGTTTTATAGTAGTGTAAGTGTACATTTTAAAAATAAAAAAATCTATTTTGACTGTGAAACATAAGTCTGCTTTTTTGTGTCAGGCTCACAGCATATACTGTGCCCACATGTCCAGTGCCACCACTCACATTATCTTGTTTAATAGTAGTGTAAGTGTACATTTTAAAAATAAAAAAACTATTTTGACTGTGAAACATGTCTGCTTTTTTGTGTCAGGCTCACAGCATATACTGTGCCCATGTGTCCAGTGTCACCACTCACATTATCTTGTTTAATAGTAGTGTAAGTGTACATTTTAAAAATAAAAAACTATTTTGACTGTGAAACATAAGTCTGCTTTTTTGTGTCAGGCTCACAGCATATACTGTGCCCACTTGTGCAGTGCCACCACTCAAATTATCTTGTTTAATAGTAGTGTAATTGTACATTTTAAAAATAAAAAAAATATTTTGACTGTGAAACATGTCTGCTTTTTTGTGTCAGACTCACAAAAAACTTGTCCAGTGCCACCACTCACATTATCTTGTTTAATAGTAGTGTAAGTGTACATTTTAAAAATAAAAAAACAATTTTGACTGTGAAACATAAGTCTGCTTTTTTGTGTCAGGCTCACAGCATATACTGTGCCCACGTGTCCAGTGTCACCACTCACATTATCTTGTTTAATAGTAGTGTAAGTGTACATTTTAAAAATAAAAAACTATTTTGACTGTGAAACATAAGTCTGCTTTTTTGTGTCAGGCTCACAGCATATACTGTGCCCACTTGTCCAGTGCCACCACTCACATTATCTTGTTTAATAGTAGTGTAAGTGTACATTTTAAAAATAAAAAAACTATTTTGACTCTGAAACATAAGTCTGCTTTTTTGTGTCAGGCTCACAGCGTATATTGTGCCCACTTGTCCAGTGCCACCACTCAAATTATCTTGTTTAATAGTAGTGTAATTGTACATTTTAAAAATAAAAAAACTATTTTGACTGTGAAACATGTCTGCTTTTTTGTGTCAGGCTCACAGCATATACTGTGCCCACTTGTCCAGTGCCACCACTCACATTATCTTGTTTAATAGTAGTGTAAGTGTACATTTTAAAAATAAAAAAACTATTTTGACTCTGAAACATAAGTCTGCTTTTTTTGTGTCAGGCTCACAGTGTATACTGTGCCCACTTGTCCAGTGCCACCACTCAAATTATCTTGTTTAATAGTAGTGTAATTGTACATTTTAAAAATAAAAAAAATATTTTGACTGTGAAACATAAGTCTACTTTTTTGTGTCAGGCTCACAGCATATACTGTGCCCACTTGTCCAGTGCCACCACTCACATTATCTTGTTTAATAGTAGTGTAAGTGTACATTTTAAAAATAAAAAAACTATTTTGACTGTGAAACATAAGTCTGCTTTTTTGTGTCAGGCTCACAGCGTATACTGTGCCCACTTGTCCAGTGCCACCACTCACATTATCTTGTTTAATAGTAGTGTAAGTGCACATTTTAAAAATAAAAAAACTATTTTGACTGTGAAACATCAGTCTGCTTTTTTGTGTCAGGCTCACAGCGTATACTGTGCCCACTTGCCCAGTGCCACCACTCATATTATCTTGTTTAATAGTAGTGTCAGTGTACATTTAAAAAAAAAAAAAAAATTTGACTGTGAAACATCAGTCTGTTTTTTTGTGTCAGGCTCACAGCGTATACTGTGCCCACTCACAGTAGCTTGCACGCATAGTAGCACTAAATGACAGGCAGAGGCAGGCCAACCCGCAGGGGCCGTCAAGGTCGTGGTGCTGTGATTCCCTTTGGCCATAGAATAATGCCTAGTGTTAGGCCACGTACCATGAACACGAAAGGTTCTGATGAAATAGTTGACTTTATAACACAGGACACTCAATCTTCTACAGCTTCCGCTCGTAACCTTGACACACCATCCTCCTCCTCTAGCTTAGCTTCGGGCACCTCTCAACTTACCAATCGCCCGCCTACCACCACCACCGACACTAGTACCACAGCTGCCTCACTTGATCTGACAGAGGAGTTATGTACACCTCAGTGTGAAGAAATGAGTGATGTGCAACCATCATTGACAGAGGATGTAGATAACTGTGATATGTCTCAGTCAGGCAGCATTACAGACATGGACGACGCACGGTTTGATGATGATGATGTACCCACCGTTGCTTCCATTGTTGAGTTGTCGGATACAAGTGAAGGGGTTGATGATGACGATGCGTCCGTGGATGTCATGTGGGCGTCCGGTAGAAGAGAAGAACAGGTGGAAAGTTCAGATGGGGTGACAGAGAGGAGCAGGAGGAGGAGATGAGTTGGAAGCAGGGGGAGGTTATCGCAAGGAGCTAGTGGCACAGTCAGACAGCATGCATCGGCACCCGGGGTCAGCCAGACAGCACGCCAATCAACGCATGCTGTTGCCACCACCAGAATGCCATTATCGCAGAGCTCAGCAGTGTGGCATTTTTTTATGTGTCTGCCTCTGACAACAGCAATGCCATTTGCAACCTGTGCCAAAAGAAACTTAGTCGTGGGAAGTCCAACACCCACCTAGGTACAACTGCTTTGCGAAGGCACATGATCTCACATCACAAACGCCTATGGGATCAACACATGAGGGCAAGCAGCACACAAACTCAAAGCCGCCATCCTCCTCCTGGTCCAGCATCTTCAGCCACGTCAACCACTGCTGTGCTCCTTGCCCCCTCTCAACCATCCGCCACTCTGTCTCTCTTCCAGAGCAGTTCATGCTCATCTGCCCACAGTCAGGTGTCTGTCAAGCACATGTTTGAGCGTAAGAAGCCAATGTCACCAAGTCACCCCCTTGCCCGGCGTCTGACTGCTGGCTTGTCTGAATTGTTAGCCCACCAGCTTTTACCATACAAGCTGGTGGAGTCTGAGGCGTTCAAAAAATTTGTAGCTATTGGGACACCGCAGTGGAAGGTACCCGGGCAAAAATTTTTTGAACAAAAGGCAATCCCCAACCTGTACTCGATTGTGCGAAAGGAAATAATGGCATGTCTGGCACACAGCGTTGGGGCAAGGGTCCATCTGACAACTGATAGCTGGTCTGTAAAGCATGGTCAGGGCAGGTATATCACCTATACTGCGCATTGGGTAAACCTGCTGACGGCTGCCAAGCATGGAATGCCTGGCTCTGCAGAGGAGGAGTTGGTGACACCGCCACGACTTGCAGGCAGGCCTGCTGCCACTTCCTATACTCCTCCTACTCCATCCTCTTCCATAACCTCTTCCTCGGCTGAGTCCTCTTCTGCTGCTGCGTCTTGCTCCACATCAACGGCACCCCCCCAGCTCCCCAGGTACTATTCCACATCCCAGATACGGCAGTGTCACACCATCTTGGCAGAGTCACACCCCACCAGCACTCCTGTCCGCCCTGAACGCACAGGTGGATCAGTGGCTGACTCCGCACCAACTGGAGATCTGCAAAGTGGTTTCTGACAACGGAAGTAATTTGGTGGCGGCATTGAAATTGGGCAAGTTGACACATGTGCCATGCATGTAATCTGATTGTACAACGCTTTGTGCATAAGTACCCAGGCTTACAGGACGTCCTGAAGCAGGCCAGGAAGGTGTGTGGCCATTTCAGGAGTTCCTACATGGCCATGGCGCACTTGTCCGATATCCAGCGTCGAAACAACCTGCCAGTGAGGCGCTTGATTTGCGACAGCCCGACATGTTGGAATTCAACACTCCTGATGTTCGACTGCCTGCTCCAACAAGAAAAAGCTGTTAACGAGTATTTGTATGACCGGGGTGCTAGGACAGCCTCTGGGGAGCTGGGGATTTTTTTTCCAAATTACTGGGCGCTCATGAGCAATGCCTGTAGGCTCATGCGTCCTTTTGAGGAGGTGACAAACCTAGTCAGTCACACCGAAGGCACCATCAGGGACATCATACCATTTGTTTTCTTCCTGGAGCGGGCCCTGCAAAGAGTGCTGGATCAGGCCGTAGATGAGCGTGAAGAGGAAGAGTTGTGGTCTCCATCACCACTAGAAACAGCCTTATCAGCATCACTTGCTGGACCAGCAGCAGCGCAGGAAGAGGATTGTGAGGAAGAGGAGTCAGAGGAGGAATGTGGCTTTGAGGAGGAGGAAGACCAAGCACAACAGGCATCCCAGGGTGCTCGTTGTTGTCACCTATCTGGTACCCGTGGTGTTGTACGTGGCTGGGGGGAAGAAGATATCTTCAGTGAGATCAGTGAGGACGAGGAACGTGACATGATTAGCTCGGCATCCAACCTTGTGCAAATGGGGTCTTTCATGCTGTCGTGCCTGTTGAGGGACCCTCATATAAAAAAGCTGAAGGAGAACGAGCTGTACTGGGTGTCCACGCTACTAGACCCCCGGTATAAGCATAAAGTTACTGAAATGTTACCGAATTCACGCAAGTCGGAAAGGATGGAGCAGTTCAAAAATAAATTAAAAAGTATGCTTTGCACAGCATATAAGGGTGATGTCACAGCACAACAGGAATCTAACAGGGGAAGAGATGAAAATAATCCTCCTCCTCCCACGACCACGCCGGCAAGGACAGGACGCTTTCCAGATGTATTGTTGATGGAGGACATGCGGACCTTTTTGACTCCTATGCATCATCACAGCCCTTCGGGATCCAGCCTCAGGGAAAGACTCAACCGACAGGTAGCAGACTACCTAGCATTAACTGCGGATCTCGACACTCTGAGGAGCGATGGACCCCTTGACTACTGGGTGTGCAGGCTTGACCTGTGGCCTGAGCTATCCCAATTTGCAATCGAACTTCTGGATTAAAGTGCTAAGAATAGTACTACTTAACACAACCTAGTTACCATGGGTCCCAGACCGCATGTTTTGTTGTTATACTTTGTCAGGGTAATCATGCAGGCCATATAGACCTCCCCCGATAGGGGGAGTAACAGGGATTAAAGTGCTAAGAATAGTACTACTAAACACAACCTAGTTACCATGGGTCCCAGACCGCATGTTTTGTTGTTATACTTTGTCAGGGTAATCATACAGGCCATATAGACCTCCTCCGATAGGGGGAGTAACAGGGATTAAAGTGCTAAGAATAGTACTACTTAACACAACCTAGTTACCATGGGTCCCAGACCGCATGTTTTGTTGTTATACTTTGTCAGGGTAATCGTGCAGGCCATATAGACCTCCCCCGATAGGGGGAGTAACAGGGATTAAAGTGCTAAGAATAGTACTACTAAACACAACCTAGTTACCATGGGTCCCAGACCGCATGTTTTATTATTATACTTTGTCAGGGTAATTATATATCTATCAAATCTATCTATTTATCTTCTATCGATTCTATCTAACTATCAATCTATGTATATCTATCTATCAAATCTATCTATCTTGTGGCCGGACTGTTTTGAGACAGCCACTTGTGTTTAGGCCAAATTTGAAGTAGGAGGACAGACCAATCATCTTCTTCAATCTCCCTGTTCCAAAAATGCAGGCCATATAGACCACAGGTAGTAAACTGCTAAGAATAGTACTACTTAACACACCACGGGTCCCAGACCGCATGTCTTATTGTTATACTCTGTCAGGGAAATTATATATCTATCAAATCTATCTATTGATCTATGTAATTCGTATCTATCAAATGTATATTGCATGTTTGATCTATGTAGTTTGTATCTATCATATGTATATTGCATCTATTGATCTATGTAATCTATTTATCTATCTATCAAATCTATCTATCTCGTGGTTGTGCAAATGGACTGTTTGCGGTTGTTTGTGGTGCGTTACACGGGGAGTTTGGTCTGTCACTGTGAAGCGGGCATAACCCTTACACTATCTGATCGATACAGCATCATAACTGATGTTTTAAAGCACGTTATTCCAAACAATTTAGGAATGTTAGGTGATTTATGCCCTTTATGGGTTAAAACCAGACTCTGCATCAACTATGTAATTTTCCGTGGGAGTTTTGCCATGGATCCCCCTCCGGCATGCCACAGTCCAGGTGTTAGTCCCCTTGAAACAACTTTTCCATCACTATTGTGGCCAGAAAGAGTCCTTGTGGGTGTTCCTTCTTAAAGCGGCAATATGGTCAGCCTAATTATAACTAGTATGCAGGGTTCTCATATATAGGATTCTGACACAATAGATGCAACAATAAAATAACTTAGGGTAAACACTCTTTCTGTGATATTTATGGCATTTAGATAATAGTCTAAATATTGCAATTGCAGCTTATGCTGACGGCATTTATCGATGTGCAGTGGACATGATACGCTACATAGTATCATTTCCGCTCGCACATTAATAAATATACCCCACAGTTTAAAAATAACTGCCAGAAAATATAAATGTTCCTGTATACAAAGGGTTAATGTTTAATTAAAACAAATTTCCCCAAATAAAGGCAGCATTACCTACCTATCAGTCAAAGCTATGACCCCACTGCAATAATAATCGGGCAGTTTAACAAACTTAAAAAAAAGAATTCCACAAATAAAGGCAGGATGCCTTTTGCCTACCTATCAGTAACAGCTATGCTCACAATTCAATACAATAAATATTTATGCAGTTCGAGTAACTTTAAAAAAAAAGGATGATGCACAAAAATGTTTTTTTTTTTTTTTTTTTTTTTAAACTAAATTAAAACATTTTTTCCCCCAACCAAGAGCTATTCAGTCGTTAAAAATAGAGCCATAAGCTACCGAAGCTGCCGACAACTAAAAGTAATTTACGGCTCCATTTTAATACCAGGTTTCCATTGAAAAGATTAGCGTGTTGCGCGCAGTCGCTCTTTTCGGCCGTAAGTAAGTTTGCGCTGCCAACCGATGTCAGAAAAGCGCGCCATAACAAGTGCATTGCCATGGTAACCCGACCTCTGTCTATAAGAATAATGGTTTGTGCCTGTGCTCTTTACCTGTGATCGCCTCTAGAGAGAAAGACATGGGAGCTAGTTGCGCTGGTAGGAGTTTGGTGGTTTGGATATTTTTTTGTGAGTTAGTGGATGGTTGGAGATTTGTTTTTCATATATTCGTATTGTAGGCCTCATATAATTAGTTAATTAACACACATTAGTTTATATACACAAACACACACACTTTTATTTGATACAAACACATTCACATCTTTTTTTATTTCATTAACCCCCCATATCCCCATCTTCCTTTAATACGCCTTTCATTAACCCCCTTATCCCACTTCCCATCTCCCCTTTAACTACCCGTCCCTTCCCTACTATATAACTTTATTTTACTTTTTTTCATTTATACATTTTGTCCATCCATTTTTTTTTTACATCCCATATTTTTTTTTTTCTCATTTGACTATATAGCCCATCCCTTTGTTCATTTGCATTCCTTATTATATTTCTTTAATTTTGTTATAATCCTTTTTTTTTTTATATATTTAGCACATCCCTTTTTTCATTTACATCCCTTTGTTTATTTTCACCCCAACATTTTTTTTTATTTGCAGGGATATAGAATAGAGATAGTTAGGGTCTAGATAGGTTAGGTAATTAGTTTTGGGGATATTTAATTTAAGGTTTAGTTAGGTGAATTAGTGTAGGTAGGTAAGCTAGGGACTTTAGTGTTAGGTTAGAGTTAGGGAGGAAGGAGAAAGGGATGGATAGGCCTATTGGATTTGGGAAGGGGTTGGCTAGGGGGGGTGGGCAGTGGAGAGGGTGGATAGAGGGAGAGGGAGGGGGGAAGTAGGGAGGAGTATGGGCAGGACTAGGAGCCAAAGTTTGGGTGGAGGATTTGTCCTTCCTCAAACCCTGGCAGAGAAGGGAAGGAGAGAGGGTGGAAGAGGAGTGGATGTGGTAGGAGTGAGGAGGAGTCAGCCTCAACTAGGCACCCAAAGAAAAGGGAGAGTGGGGCAGACTGTGGCAAGTGGGGGTGGGGCCGGTGGTAGTCTGTCACAGCCTGCAGGGACAGAGGAGAGTGAGAGGGCTGGTCCCCAGTCACAGGAGGGAGAGTCTGTGTCTGCTGGCCTATCAGGTGTGAAGGGCAGGCTTAGAGAGGAGAGGTACTCAGAGGCGGAGAAGGAGGTTCTTGTTGAGGCCTACTTGGAGAGGGCACCTCAGCTTGAGAACCCTAACCTGAAGGCGTGAGTCTCAGGAACAAGTTGTAGGAGGAGATTCAAGTGGCAGTCAGCTGCTTAGGACGCAATCGTTCTATTGCCAGCATCAAACACAGGTATCACGACTGCAGGAGGGAAACGAAGGAAAAGATGGCACAGCAGTCGAAACATGCACGTGGGACAAGTGGTGGTCCCAGTAAGAAGATTCACCTGAAGTCATGGGAGGAGATGCTATCTAATGTCATTTATGGTGAAGCTGTCCTTGGATGCCAAGGGACAATGGACACATCAGTGCCAGCTGAAGAGGTCCATGAAGGTGAATATTAAATATCATATGTAATAAATGTTATATTTCTAATAAATATATGTTAACATCAGAAATATACATAGGCTTTGTTTTTTAAAATATCAATGTAATCATGCACATGCATAATACAGAATATAGAATGTTCCTATTTTACATATGGTAAGTAATCAATTGTTTTCAAACATCAGTGGAAAACATACCTAGGTAGGTTGAGGACAAGTAATGCTTTACATGGTGCAAAGTCTGATTGGCACATTAACTTAAAATGATAGTAAACCCAATGTTTTTCTTTCATGATTCAGATAGAACAGTCATTTTAAGCAACATTCTAATTTACTACTATTATCAATATTTATTTGTTCTCTTTGTATCTTTATTTGAAAAAGTAGGAATATAAGCTAAGAAAACTTTGCATTGTTGGTCAGAAACCCTGACTAGTGCTTGTGATTGGTGGCTACATTTAGCCACCCAATAAGCAACAGAAACCCAGGTTATGAAACAAAAATAGGCCGGCTCTTAAGATTTACATTCTTGCTTTTCAAATAAAGATACCAAGAGAAGGAAGAAAATATGATAATAGGAGTAAATTAGAAAGTTGCCAAAAATTTCATGCTCTGCCTGAATCATGAAAGTTAAATTTTTACTTTACTGCCCCTTTAAGTGCATCTTAACATAGTTGTAGTGGATATATTCATCATGATTTCTGGAGTGGCTATCTGCTCAAACAAGCAAGGGTATAGATTTTAATTCTTTCTATCTATATCATATATATGGATTATGTGTAATACAAAAAGTCGCTTGGAGGCGCAATCTTTAAATATACACCTCTGGTTAAATATGTTTAAGTTTTTATAGAAATTAAATATATATAGGAAAACAAACTCCGTAAGGTAAAACGTTCTCTAAATGTATTCAAATTCTTTCATAGTAGAAAACAGACAGTAAATGTCAAATAGTAAAACAAGTCTCCCTTACACAGACTAAATTCCACTCAATTGACACTAGCACATACAAATCAGTAAACGAGGACTGCTGGAATCTTGTTTTGCGCTTCAACAGCACTTGTTCACTGCTCCAGTCTATATATTTGATTTTCAAATGTTATATGTTTCATCAGATTCATTAATTATAACAATTGATTTTTCAGAATCGGAACATGAGTATGAGTCCTCAACAAGACTGGAGACCAGTTATGTTCCGGAATTCAGTGAGGAGGAGGAGGGGGATGTTATTGAAGCTTGATACTCCTATCTCAGCATGCTTGAAGGGGATGAGCAAAAGCCACTGGCCTTTGAGGTTGAAAATGTTCCTGCCCCATCCCTATATTCATCTGTGAGGACATATCATCAGATGCATCCTCCACCACCACAGCATCAGATGCATCCTTCACTACCACAGCATCAGATGCATCCTTCACCACCACAGCATTACAGATGCATCCTCCAGCACCACAGCATCATCATATGCATCCTCCACCACCACAGCATCAGCAGATGCATCGTTCACCACCACAGCATCAGCAGATGCATCCTACACTGCCACATCTGTACTATATGCCACCTCAACAGCAGATCCAGCACCCTCCCATGGCACAACAAATGCAACTGCCACCACCACCACAACAATCACCACCACCACCCACCAATGTTTATCCTCAATTGGATATTGAGCCACCCACACAGTCCCCAAGACTGAGTGACAACAAATACAACTGGGAAAGGGCTCAAACTAGATCTGTGTCCGTATACAATCACGTGACGCTCTTCACGTAGTTCGCACACCCTTGACGTCTCTGATGACGTATCCTCCTTCACTCACGTTGCTCAGATGCAAAGGAAACTGAGCGCTCCATCCACGCTCAAATAACGAACACAATAGCAATGACTTCCAGCGCACCCGGCAGCAGTGAGACTTAAACACACAAACACAGCAAGATGATTATACCTGTTTATTGGAAATAGCTTCTTTTATATAACATGCCACAACGATATCCAACAGGAAGGTTTAGAAGCAGCAATAGACAGGCAGCAAGGTAGGAATAATAATTATAGGTCAGACGCGTTTCCTTATGTTACATTCTCAGTGACCATACCTACTACCCATGATACACTGCCTTAAATACAGGACAGCTGGACACTCCCAGCAATTAAATAGCTAATTAAAGTAAAATCAATCCCTTAAGACAGGCTAACATGGGCAAAGTATGTGTTTAAACAAAAAAATGTCTTAATAAAAGTGCACAAATTAATATTGAACAGAAAAAATATAAAGAAAATCTTCTTATATATAAATGAGGTACTACAATACAAATTTTTACAATAAATACAATATTAATAAAAAAAATTATATATAAGATTTTCTTTATATTTTTTATAAAAGAAGCTATTTCCAATAAACAGGTATAATCATCTTGCTGTGTTTGTGTGTTTAAGTCTCACTGCTGACGGTTGTCTGAGTGACAACAACCCCACACAGAGCCAGGAATATGTGCCGGAGACACCTATGGAGCCACAAGTCCCCCCCCCCATGAATCCAATATTCCTGCACAGTCCCAGCAACAGGGCCGCCATCAGGGGGTGACAGGGGTGACTCCTGTCAGGGGCCCAATGGGCCAGGGGGGGCCATGAGGCAAGAACTAAAAAAAATATATATTTTTTTTAAATTTTTGGCAGCCACCAGTGGGTACTACAGCAGAATGCTAATTGAGCATGGGAAATGTTATTACAAGGAGTAAAGTATTAGCATTTGAGATGATTTCTGAGTGTGCACTAAACCACTATGCATAGGGTGAGACAGCACTTTGTACAGTGTGTGCCTGAGTCAGACGGCAGATCACTTTCATTTGCAGAGGAGGTAGGACTTACTGAGCAAATGTTTTTTATTTCTTTGTGCAATTTTGGATTGTAACTTCAGTGTAGTAGTTGTATGGTGGGGCCAGAGGTCCATAAAAAATTTTTTTTTTAGCAGCAGTGTATTTATGATTATTTGACAATGCAGTGGAAATTCAATGTTTAAAATGATGCAAAAATGTTTCCTCCTCAATAAACAAATGGTAGGTGCCCTTTTGGCAGATATGCATTTTAGGCAATTCAGGGCCCTTCCTTTCAGCCACTGCATGCTGTTGTCATCATTTAGTTGGCATCTTCATTTACAAAAAGACAATCAGTACTCCATATTTTGTTTTCTAACTCTCCTTTTTTTTTTTTTTTTTTACAAAACTGTAGTCTACCTCATGACTTGTCAGGTCAATGTAATCAAGTGCTGAGTGTCTGTTTGGGTGTCTGTGTCTGAGTGTGTTTCTTTGCGTGTCTGCTAGAGTGTCTATATGTGAATCCTTATGTGTGAGTGTGTTTGTGTGTTTCAGTGTATGAGTGTGTCTGTGTGTGTGTATGTTACTACCTTTACAACATTTCTAAGTTTAAATAGACACTTAAGAGTAAAGTGCATATACGTTTTAGTCACTTGGTCAAAAATTGCACATGTCAAAGAGGGGGGGAGGCCCTGATCAATGGTTAAGTCAGGGGCCCCAAAATTTATAGTGGCGGCCCTGGCCACAGCTCCTGTGCTAACCTGGGTTTCCACCCCCCCTCCCATTTGCAAAACTGCTCCATTTTCTGATAATCGATTTGCTCCATGTCTACTTTGTTATACCCATCCCCATACCTTGTTGTGATGTAGTTGTCATATTCACTATACCCAGCAGTTTCTGGTTAATAATCATGGTTACTGATTAGTTAATCAATTAATTATTTAGGGCCAGATAATGAGTGCTATCGTTTGTACGTGAGCGATATTGGGGTTTTCGTGTTTGTTTGCGTGCAAGTTAAATTGAGCTTGTATTTAAAATGAAATGGGATCGCTTGAGCGCAATTTAAGTTAACGCTCGTCGGGTTAGCTCTTTCTCACAGCTCTGGTTTAATGCTTCACTAAACAAAAAAGTGTCACAATACACATCAAAAATACATTGCACAATACATTTACAATTAATAAAATGAAGTCCATGCAAAGGCTCCATAAAGCAAATACTTTAATACAAAATAAAAACTTCAAGTGCAGAGTCAAAGTGTGTACAGCTCTGATTTGACGTGTTTCAGCTAAATGCCGTAATCATAGACCTATCATAGACAATACAGTAACACTCATACTAACACTATCTAATAAATATTGCACAAAAAAGTTATAAGGGCTCAAAGATATGCGATCTCGGGTCTCTCTCTCTCTCTCTCTCTATATATATATATATATATATATATATATATATATATATATATATATATATATATATATATATACATATGTGTTTATATATATATATATATATATATTACATATAAACACATAGGTACATGTATTTATTAGTCTTATATAACATCATTTACTCTAAAATTAAGGACTCTATCAATGCTTCACTTCGTGGGGACCTGCAAATCATATTTTCTTGCTGTATTAGTAATTTGGGAATTATAGAACAGGCACCAGAGGCCTACAGCGGCGGCTCTACACATGGTTGAAACCCCCCTGCACACACACAGTGACCAAGGTCACACAACAGTCATCTGTGGCTGTTTTTCCTGTTCTACGGTAGGCAGACACACTACATGTGTACAGCTTGTTGGAGGAAAAATAGGTTCATTGATCTGTCGCCTATTGAATATGTTATCACCCTGGCAACACAACTGGATCCGTCCAATCTACAACTTTAGACGCGGTACTGGGGTGCAGCCATAAAACAGGGGACACTTACTATGGCGATCCTCAATCACTCATTATGCTTCACGTGACATTTATACAGGAGCTCCATTTTGTAAAAGTAACACAGCTCACTTGTGACCTTTTCTAAATAAAACTATACACAATCCCCATATCACCGCATGTGGTGAAGAAGGTGTGGGATGACATTTATCTCACTCTGTGTATGTATAGCTGTCCCTTGATTTGGGACACATTAGTTTCTGTTCTAAATTTAGCGAAAGCAAACTTTATGGAACTCATTCCAGTTAATAGTTATTTTTTCTCAGTACACGTTCTTTACATTCTGGTTTCTTCAGGCTGCTATCATTGTATTTATTACTATTATTGGTAAATGATATATATCTCTAGTGTTAACCTTTATTATTCTATTGTGTTTTATTGTTAGGAGAAGTAAAAGTAGGTTATTCTGAACTAGTTTGAGCCCCCAGTTACCTTTCTCTTATATTATTTACATTTTCCGGATGTGGTATTGAAATATAATATAGATAAGCGTAGGAATTTAACTGTAATATAATTCTATAATTCTTTTTTTTTTTTTTTATTATTATTTTATTTCCAACAAAAAAGAAAACACAAAAAACAAGAAAAAAGAGTACAATAATACAGGTGTGTTACCTTTTGCGCCACGCAGGGCCCCATTACCTATAATTAACTTAAATATAGACAATACAGTCTTTGCTTGTAGATACTAGCTCATAAATGTTGGAGTTTTTCCTGTTTATTTTCTAAAACACAGAACCAGACAAACACAACAAAAAAAAAAAAAAAAAAAAAAAAGAGAAGGAAACTCGCTCTCTCTCTCCCCTACCCACCCATCTAGATCCCCTTAGTATTGGAGTGTCTGCCTCCTCACTGATTCAAGTCTATCCCATATCCACACTGTCCTCCAACCACATACTTGGAAGATGGCCTGCTAGGACTTGTGCTTGAACATAAATGGAGTTTTTCAGTGGCCTGACCAACGTCTGTTGAGTCTCCACTGAAAAAGAAGTAATAAACAATTTCCAGTGTTTAATAAAAATAGCAATCTGAGTATCTGTTGGGTTCTGTATATTATATTGTCAAATATAAGTTGAGAAGTCAACTCACTCTTCAAAGATTTTATATTTGGGGCAGATTTAGCCTTCCATGTTTTTAGAATTAAATTACGTCCGACCAATATAATCTGGTTAATCATTTTATAATTTCTAGGCGTATAATGAGGTTTCACCAGGAAAAATATTTCTAGTGGTGAAATCTCATATTGTATTTTAAGCGTAGCTTTCATCCAATACATTATCTTAGCCCAAAATTGAGCTATCTTGGGGCATGACCAGAAACAGTGCAGCATGCTCGCCTTAGTTGCACTACATCTGGAGCAGGTGATCGTTGAGTACCATTTAGATAGCTTTGCCGGTGTTAAATACACCTTTAAGGCTACTTTAATCTGCGTTTCTCGCCAAGTGGTCAACACCCAGCTTTTCTGAATTACCCTAAAGGCGTTCTTTACCGTCTCAGCATCAATTTGTGGGAGAGATTTATCCCATAAAGATACTATGTACACTATTTGGGCTGAGGAAGGCTCAAGCATGAGAAGGGAATAAAATGGGGCAATAGAATAATCCCCTCTTTGGAAATTATTAATACTGCTTTGTGCCTCACCAAGTGACCAATCTATCCCGTAGTAACTTATCTTTAGTTCCTGAATAAAATGTCTTAACTGTAAGTAAGCATAAAACTCTTTATTCGATAATCCAAACATATTACTCAATTCCCTGAAAGTAAGTATCTCTTGGTCCGAATTAAGAAATTGTATCACATAACCGAGCCCTCTGCCTGCCCAGTCTCTAAAAACCTGATCCGTAATACCTGGAGAAAAATTGGGATTCCCTGTAATCGGTAAATATTTGGATACATAGGGTGAAACACCCAGATCCACACAATACTTTTGCCAGGCAGTTATTATGTTTTTAAAAGTTTCCATCATAAAAATTTGTGTTGGCAATGCGGTAATTGGGCAATGCAATATCGCATCTAAACGTACAGGAGTGATCAATGCTGTTTCCCAGCTTACTGGGGATACCTGTTCTAGTCCTGTCAACCAATCCACTGCTACCTTAACCCGAGCCGCCTGGCTATAAAATAATATATTAGGCAGTGATAAGCCGGCAGCTTCTACCTTGTTCATCAAGCGTGCTACAGAAATCCGAACTCTAGAGCCTTGCCATAGAAATTTGGCACATGACTTATTATAACTTATTATGTCCTTTTTATGGATAGGTAGCGGTATATTTTGAATGAAGTAGAATATTTTGGGAAATAAAATAGTTTTTAAAAGCGTGGCCCTAGCTGATAAGGAGATAGGCAGTTTTATCCAGTCTTCCATTTTTTTTTTACATTCTGAAAAACATTTATTGTAATTCAGGTTATACCACTCTGTAGGATTTGAATTTAGAGTGAGCCCTAAGTATGTTATCTGCTCTGTTTCTTTGAAAGGGTGTTTGATAATATGATCTTTTTTATTTATCCATAACAGTTCCGATTTGGACCAGTTGATTCTAAAACCCGATATACTGCCAAAGCTGTTAACCAGTTCCAAAAGAAGCGGGAGATCCTTTTTAATATTACTTAAACACAATATGATATCGTCTGCATACATCAATAATACTAATTTTTGTGCCCCGATTCGAATCCCTTCTAAACATTGACGAAGTATGATTGCAAGAGGCTCCAATGAGATGTTAAACAGGAGAGGAGATAGGGGACATCCTTGACGGGTGCCCCTGTGTAGTATTACCGGTTGGGAAAGTTCGCCATTGATAAGCAAAGCTGAATTTGGGGCATAATAAATAATGCGAACTACTTCCTGGATATGCCCCCTCATACCAAACTGCTCTAAAGAATAAAACAGAAGTTTCCAAGAAACACGATCGAACGCCTTCTCCGGGTCTACAGTCAGCAGAGCCAGGTCTAACTTCGCTCTGTGTCTATCCGTTCTGAACTTATTCCAAAAATAATCGATTAGAGTCAAGATCTTACGGGTGTTTTTGGCCGGATTCCTCCCTGCCATGAACCCGGCTTGATTCTCATGTATTATTAACCCGAGATGGGGTTTTAATCTTTTTGCCAAAATCGATGTAAGCAGTTTGTAGTCCGCATTGAGAACTGATATAGGTCTATATGACCCAGGTAACTCTGGATCCTTATTTTTTTGGGGTATTAGAGATATTACCGCCGCCGCAAAATAAGGAGAGCAATTATTATGCTTAATAAAATAGTAATTAAATAAATTCACCAATGTTGGAGCAATTTGTGTCTGTAAAATCCTATAAAATTCCAATGGTAGACAGTCAGGACCAGCTGCTTTATTAGTTTTGGCAGCTGCAATAGCCTCTATGCTCTCATCAACTGTAATTGGAGCATTAATTTCTGCCAAACTCTCCTTAGATATTTTAGGAGTCTTAATTTTGTCCCAAAAATATCCTATGGTTGTACCTTGCTCTTCCGAGCTATATAGCTCGGTAAAAAAATCATAAAATACTCTAGATATATCTGTATTGCAAGTAAATCTCTTGGAATCTTTTCTAATAGAGGTTATCTTACCACTACCTTTAGTCTTAATCAGCCTTGCCACGAATCTAGCAGACCTACCCGCTTGACCACAATAAAGGGCTTTTTGTCTTTGTATATCTGCCCTGGTCTTCTGTTTAATGAAGACATCTCGCTAAGATTTGGCTGCTATATATCTCCTCCAGTGCTCGCAAGAGCGCAGACCTAAATAAGTTTTATACGTGTTTTTTACCTGACGTGACAGTTGAATTTCCTGTTGCCTGGATTTCCTTTTCAACTTACACAGATATGCCTTTACCTTACCACGTAAGACAGCCTTTGCTGTTTCCCAGAAGACCTCAGGCCTGTTAACATAATCTCGGTTGAAACCAACATATTCTTGCCACTGGTTAATCAGCCAGTTATTAAATTGAACGTTATTCATCAAATATCTTGGAAAAAAAATTGACTGAGTCCCTGGTCTGTCTATCCGCGATGATTTGCATGCTAACGTTATTACAGCATGGTCTGAGATCACTATATCTCCAATCTCAGCTTCCCAGTCAAGGCCAATCAAGGACTCCGCAATCAAAAAAAAATCTATCCTAGATAATGCCTGCTAACCTTTGGACATACACGTGTAGGCTCTAGAATCGGGATTCTGCAGCCGCCAGATGTCAATTAGGCCCAGTTGTGAGCATATTTTTTGAAAGATACGAGTCTTCCTATCCCTCAAGGGGCAACCTATTTTTTTAACTTTATCTAAAGAGGGGTCTGCTATTAAATTAAGGTCCCCTGCAATAATAATATTCTGTCCAACAAATTTTTGTAGATATAACACCAAGTTGTCCCAAAACTCTCTATCTATAATATTAGGACCATAAATATTGCATAACACGTATCGAGCTTTATTACATGATATTTCAAAAATAACAAATCTACCCTCCGGATCTATGAAAGAGGAGTCAATCTCATAATCTAGATTTTTCTTAAATAAAATTGCCGCTCCCCTCTTACGGGCATTAAAGGGGGCCGCAACTACTTCACCCACCCAATTGGTTTGTAATTTCAAAACTTCAGATGCCTTTAAATGAATCTCTTGTAAGAACACAATATCTGATTGGGTTTTAGCCAAATGTTTGATTATTGCTTTGCGTTTTATTGGGGAGTTTATACCTCCTACATTCCAGGAGGCCAATTTAAAAGATGCTAACATAACTAATCAATAAAAGATAAGGGAAAAAACCCCCAAGGGTACCAGGGAAAGAGGGGAGAGCAGAAAGGGAGAGAGAGGAAAGGGAGAGCGAGAAAAAAAAAAAAAAAGGGAAAAGAAAAAGGGAAAAAAGGCAACAATACCCACATACAAATTTATAAAATGAAGTAGATTAAAATAACAACCTTCTACATAATTCCGTGTTTCTCTAAGCATCAGCACACCAATGAAACTAACTTTAATGAACATCCCACATAAGTCTTCCCTTACACGTAAGGTGTTATAAATAACTGGAGAAAAAAACAAAAAGAATCCTTCTCTTTCCTAATCATTGAATCCCCAGTTCTTTACATAGCGCGGTTGCTTCCTTGCTGTTATTTGCTGTATAAGAAATACCTGCCTTGGTAATTAGTAGTTTAGCCGGATAAACCAGTCTAACATTGCAATCTGCTTCTAAGAATCTAGAGAAAAAAGGGGACATTGTTTTTCTTTTAGCGCTAGTCTCTGCTGAAAAGTCTTGAAAAATCAAAATTTTGTTATTGTCAATATGTAATGGGCTCATTTTTCTATAGTGTTTCAAAAATAAAAGCTTGTCCTGATAATTCACAAATTTAAAAATAATCGGTCTGGCTTTAGATAAAGTGTTACTATCTCTAAGTGGACCTAATCTGTGCGCTCTCTCGATCAGGAAAGGTGAAGTCGGCGGGGGGATCATCAGCGCCTGCGGGAGGGAGACAGAGACAAAATGTAACAAGTCTTGATATTGCACTGATTCCGGGAGGCCAATAATGCATAAGTTATTGCGCCTTGACCTATCCTCGAGGTCTTCTAGGCGCGCTTGCAATTGTAAAATCATTTTCCCTTGATCCGTGATATCTGAGCCTTGAACATCCACTCTGTCCTCCACTTCCGAGACCCTGGTCTCTACCTCCGTGAGTCTCACCGTGAACTGCCTAATTTCTTCTTTTAAACTATGGATCTCAGTCTTGATTTCAGTTTTAATCAAATCCAATTGTGGGGTCATCAATTTTGCTACTTCAGCAGCGAATTCCGTCATGTCATTAGCACCAGAAAAAATTGCTCCTCATTCTTGTGAGGTGTCTAATAAGTTATCTGAATTTTTCATGGTGCTACGCTTATCTTTTGGTTTGGGTGGCATTTTCGGTGAAGAACCTTTGTGGTTCGTGAGAAATCTATCCATTCACTGTGATAATGTGTATTTATGGAGTGTAATCGTGACTTAGTGGCAATTAAGCCACTTAATATTAAGTAAGGGAGCTTGTGTTACAAACTCTGAAAGTGCAAAAAAAAAAAAAAAAAGACATATAAAAAACAAGGAAACGTGTGCGTCAATGTGAGTGACAAAAAGTGAAAAAAGGTCAGTGATTATACCAACTGTGCTTAGTGTAAAAAAAAAAAAAAAAAAATAGGGGGAAATAAACCCCAAAGAAAAATCTACTTTAAGTATTATTCAGACTATAAACTAAAAAACCACCCTTCAAACTACAACTTAACTTTATGTAACAGGGGTCCCCTTAATAAGGCAACTCCTCAGTACTTCTAGAGTATTATCTTCTATATCTCTCGGTTTAATCTACGGATCTTGCTGCTTTGTTATTTCTTATCCTACATTAGGTGGGGCCCGCCTTAATAAAACTCTAGCAGATGAGATGAGTAGTAGGCTGTCCCTGTGTTGTTCCCACTTCGATACTCCCCTTCTCGCCCTTGACCTGTTTGAGATCCCTTTCCTTCTTCGTCCCTTTCTACCTATTTCTTACTATATAGTTTATTGATCTTCCATGTATAGAAAGTTACTTATTGAGCTTCTCCCTTTATTCCTAATCTTAACTATTTGATTAATCTCAGAGCACTCAGTTGTCCCTCCCCCCCTCAAGTATTGCCTAGGGGATGCTGTAAAGGGACAGGCAGATATGTAAAGCAGGTACAGAGAACTAAATTTAAAGTTCGAGTGCACATATGGTGTTAAGCATACGTTTCACATAAACTAAACATGCAGAATACATTAGACAGTGTATAACGCAAAAGTATCTTAAACAGATCTATATAACCCATCAACTTTAGCTTAAACCATACATTCTGCTGTCTAAAACAACACTCAGCTTATTCTATGTGCTTCATGAGAGTCCCGTCTTTGCAATATGCAAAATCACAGACCAAGTCCTCTCTAGAGGTTTTCAAAAGTCCTGCTATATTGTAACAGTTTGTGCAGAGAGTCTAATAAGCTGGAATAACCATAAATGCATAGGGAAAACCAAAAGAAACAGAACCTGCTCTCGTCCCGTCCTTCGTGCTGTCAGACTTATGCAATTGTCAAGCTGATATCCTGAAAGAGAGCTAAATGGCCTGTCTTACCCACTCTGTGCCGTCAGCCAGTTGAGGATCCATAGCAGTCACACTGCACTCCGCTCTGCAGTACTGTCATCCCTTAAAAGCTATGCCCAACTCTGTCGTCAGGCAGCCAGTGGCAATCTTGTGAAGATCCGGAACCTTGTAGGCCAGCCTGCAATGCTGCCCTCTATTGTTGTTAGAGTTGTTCAAATCCGAACGCTGTGCCGGGAATCCTCCACGCTGCACTAGCACTGAGAGCTCAGGTCGGTCTTACCCTCCAGACCACGCCGCCGAGCCCCCTACAGTGCCTGCCCTCCGAGAGCTCAGTGGAACCGATACCAGGATCGGAGGTGAGTACGCGCAGTCTGCAAAGCTCCGCCTCTAGGGTATCTCACAGCCTAGAACAGGTAAAGTTTTTGACTTAACAGAGTGGGTTTTAAAAGCCAAAAATGTTGCGATTCGCTAGATAGCCTTGTCTCTCAGAGAGCCATCTGGCTTGTAGTACTTGAATCTGCTACAAAGTTCTTTTAAGACGAGGCCCGCTGTAGCTGTAGCGGCAATAGCCAATTCCCGAATTGCTTCAGTCTATAACAGTTCAGCCAAGTGTCAGTTTTACCAGGGCGCCGTCTCCCATTAAGACCAGCCCATACGGCAGCCGATGTTTAGTACAGCCGTTACAGCTTATACAGGTGCTCTTGGCGAAAGAGCTTATTCAGCCTCACGGAGGCTGAATAAGTCGTGGTCCAAAGACCCACAGCCGGTCCTAGCAAGACATCCTAGGACAAGGCTTACTACGAGTGGCTGGAGAATAGTAAAATTCCCTTTGACGAGAAGAACAGAGCTGGTGATAGCTACCTGCACGCTACCTGCATGCTACCTGCCTGCTCCGCCCCCAGCCGGAAGTCCAGACCATAATTCTATAATTCTAATGCCTTTAATAACTGACTGGACCCCCACCCTTTTGTTTCCCTTCTCCCGCACTCTATCACATTCATAGCAGCTTTTCGTACCACACCGTTTGTCCTGTGTTCACTGCCAGCCATTATAGTGGAGAGTGAAATTATGTTACAAACCCATAACTTTAATAGTTTTCCATTCCATTCCATACATTATATATACAATTCCCTAGCTTTTAACTTTCTAACCAATTATATTGCTCTACTGAACATATCTCCCTATACTAAATATATACCTTTTCATCTCCTATGGAGGTTATTTAGACTAGCTGATTGAGAGGATTTGATATGCCATTCCGTAGCAGTGTATTTAGATACCAGTTTAAATACAGCAGCCTTCTTCTGTAGTCCGACTATTTAGCATATGTCATGGAGATCAGTAAGCGACGGAGGACCAGCAAAACCTTCTTGGCCTATCCGGGTTCCTGGAACTCAGTGGCGGACCAGAATTGAGTCCTGGACCACCGGAGGTTTTGCCGGTCCTCCAACGGTCGGCTGCCACCGATGGTCCTGAGCTCGATTCTTGTCTGGCACTGAGTCCCAGGAGCCTGGATAGGCCGAAGAGGTTTTGCCAGAAATCCGGGGCTCAATTCCGGTCCGGCAATGAGTTCCAGGAGCCCGGATAAGCCAAGAACGTTTTTCCTGTCCTCCAGTGGTCGACTGCCGTCGTTTTAGCGCATCTCTGTGACACATTATTTAAACATTGATGATAACTTTAGCGACATAGCTTAGAGTATATTTACTTATAGTATAGTTTATTATAGTTAGTTATTTTTTTACATTAGGCAGTTAGATGGGTGTTACAGGGGATTGTTGTTTATATATGACATCAGTGTAGGCGGAAAAGGGAAACGGAGAGATAACTGGTGTATCAGTTAGGGGAGTGAGAATGAATGTGCTTACATTAGCTTGTAATAGGAGTTAACCAATGGGAGCACTGGGAGAAGGATCCCAGAGTTCTAGCATTGCTTCAAATAGGTCCATAGTCCCATTTTTCATGTATTGGTATCATTCTATTCGGAGAAAGGAGGAAACCTGACCTCTCCATAAGGCCACTGTGGGGGCCTCACGAGATTTCCATCTCTGGGGGATAAGGGCCTTGGCGCTATTTAACATAAAGAACAACAGAAGTTTTCTGGGCCTGCTGCGAATTTTAGGCAAGTCCAGAAAAAGAATGATGCCTGGGTCACTTTGTATGTGTGAGTTGAATTTCTTATTTATTTCATTGATCACATCCGACCAAAAGGTGCCCAGTTCCCTGCAGTCCCACCATATGTGTAGAAAGTCTGCTTCTTCCCCACATCCCCTCCAGCACCTTCCACAGCACTTCCCGTATATGTGCTGCAGTCTAACCGGGGTTAGGTACCACCTAGCTAGTATTTTGAAGTTCATTTCTGTGATATTAGAGGAGATAGTGGCTATTTTATGGTCCTCAAAAGCTTGGTCCCATTCCTTTTGGCTGATCTCTAGCCCACTTGTGGGTGAAAGAGGGATACTCAGTACCGTTCTTAGATATGAGAATATTTTAAATTTTGGAAATCACATGAGCAGGCTGGTTTTGCTGTGAGCATAGGGTTTCGAATCTAGTCAATGGTCGGCCAAACTCATCTTTTCTTTTGTGTGTCTGTAGTATATGTGCCAGTTGGGTATAAGCGAACCAAGACGGGGGGGGGGCCTCTAGTACTGTCAGAGAAATCCTCTCTTTGTGTCAGCCTGTTTCCTATAATTATATTTTTTATGGCGAGTTGTTGCACCTGTGGACAAGGACTTTCCAGTGAGGGGAGACCTATTGTCGGAATATCAGGGTTTCTTCTTTACGGTCTCATAGGGGAGGGTATTATGGAAACATGGGTGGAGGTTTTAAGGAGTTTATCCCAAGTTGAGAACACCTCCCGCCAGAGTGAAGAGCGCGAGACCTCAGCCGGTCTTGAGTGAGGGGAAACCCATGCCCACGTGCCCACGTTCTCGGTGCTCAACAGCTCCCTGTCTAGTTGGATCCATCTTTTGTCAGTTGAATTGTGGCACCATTCTACCAGTCGCTGCAATAGTATTGCTTGTCTATATAATTCAATGTTCGGAACTCCCAACCCTCCCCTTAGTCTGGGGAGAAACATAGTGCTCTTTGGGATATGTGGTCTGATTTTTTGCCAAATGTATTGCCCTATGATGTTCTGGAGGTTTGTAATGTATTGTCTAGGTAACGGGATAGGCAGTGTCTGCAATATATATAGAATTTGAGGTAGAATATTCATCTTAATTACTTGGACTCTGCCTAGCCATGAGATCTGCTTATTACTCCAGCTAGAAAGATCAGCCAAGAATAAGTCTTTAGGATCTGCAGTTAAGTAAATGCCTAGGTATTTCATTTTGTGAGGTTGAATAATCAAAGGACTAGATGTTTTAATTCTGAGTAGAGTTGGGTGTGGTGACGTTTAAAATTTCCGATTTGGAAATGTTAAGATGGAAGTAGGAAAACCTACCGTATTCCTTAAACTCGTCTAGCAGTGCCGGCAGAGAGCTCTCAGGGTCAGACAACGTGCATAAAATATCATCGGCATATAGCGCGCTTTTGTGGACCAAGTTATTTATTTGGATGCCATGTATCAAGGAGTTCTGCCTAATCTTGTGGGCCAAAGCTTCAACCGACAGGGCAAACAGGATTGGGGACAGAGGGCAGCCCTGTCTTGTGCCATTGGTAATGTGAAATGGTTCGGACAGAATGTCATTTACCCTCACCCTGGCGGTAGGTGTGGTGTACAGTGCGAAGATTTTAGAAGTAAAGGTTTCACTAATATTCATCTGTTTTAGTACAGATCCGAGAAAGTCCCAATTGACCCGGTCAAAGGCCTTCTCGGCGTCTGTGGAGACCAAAATCATTGGGGCCTGAATAGTGAGTGTGAGAAATTAACTGAAGGATGCGGAGTGTGTTGTCCCTCGCCTCCCTCCCAGGGACAAACCCAACCTGGTCTGGAGCCACCAATTTAGTTAAAATCTTGTTGAGTCTAACTGCAAGAACTTTGGCGTATAGTTTCACGTCTACGTTAAGTAGGGAGATTGGCCTAAAATTTTCCGGTCTTGTGGGGGGTTTACCTGGTTTAGGCAAGACAGTAATGTACACCTCTAGCATTTGTTTAGAGAAGCTACCTACCTCATCAATGATGTTAAATAGTTGAGCAAGATTGGGAGTCAAGATGGCCGAGAATAGTTTGTAATATTTGCTCCCGAAACCATCTGGGCCTGGGCTTTTCCCAATAGGGGTTCGTTTGATAGCATCCCTGACTTCCTCATGGGTGATTGGATAATCCAGTGAGGCTGAGTCCTCAGGGTCTAGGCTGGGGAGGTTTAATTTAGTGGTATAATTTGATGGATCGGGGGGATCCTGTGAGCCCTGGAATGGACCGGTTCCCTCATTTGATTGATTAATGTTATATAGGGTTTTGTAATATTTTCTAAAGGTTTCTGCAATGGCAAAGCTATCTGTCTTGTTGTTCCCATCTTTAAAGTTCTGGCTAGAGTACGGCCTGATTTATTCCCATGTGTATAGTAAAACTGCTTAAGTGCCAGGGCTTGTTTCTGCTGGTCTAAGTGTAGGAAATCCCTCAAAGTTGTACAGGCCTGGGTTAGTGAGTCTGAGAGGGTTGTATCTTCTGGGTATCGCTTGTGTGCCTTTTCTGCTTCTGCAAGTGTTTGCAGCAGCTTATTGTATTTTTCCCTATGTAATTTACCCAACCTGGCCTTGTGTTTTATTAGTACTCCTCTAATTACGCACTTATGTGCTTCCCATCGTGTAACTTCTGAAGTGTCCGCTATAGTGTTAATAGTAAAGTACTCCGCTATGGATTTCTCTAGATCTGCTTTGACGAGAACATTGTCTAGCAGGTGGTCATCCAAGCACCACTGGAATGGGGCAAGGGGTGTCTCCGGCCACTCCAGGGTGCACAGTACTGGAGCGTGATCTGACCAGGTAATTGGTAAGATTTTGGATACTTTGACTTTGGACAAGATTACCGGGTCCACAAACAGATAGTCCAATCGGGAGTACATTTTGTGGTGATGGGAAAAGAAGGTGTAGTCCCTTGCGGTCGGATGCGCCAATCGCCACACATCATGTATGGCCAAATCTATAAGAAGATGAGTGATGTTCTTTAAATCCCTTTTTGGTATTGTGGAGTTGCCCCCTGATGTGTCTAGTTTGGGGTCCATTGGGACGTTAAAGTCTCCACCTACGATAAGTGAGCCCTTTGTGTAGTCTAGGATGTGGTTGGAGAGAGTCCTCATGAAGGACTTTTGGGCTTTATTAGGAAAATATGCATTAACAATTGTGATAGGTCGTCCATATAGTAACCGTTTAGTATAATAAACCTGCCTTCAGAATCCCTCACTACCTGGATAGATTGAAATGGGATGGAGTGTTTGAATATAATTCCAACTCCGTTTTTTTTTTTGTTTGGCCCTGATGCAAAGAAGGCTAGAGGGAAGTCCCTATATTGCCATTTTGGGTCGTGTCCTTTTTTAAAATGGGATTCCTGAATAAGAACAATGTCCGCTCCTATTCTACCAAAGTCCCTAACCACCATATTACGCTTGGCAGGACTGTTTAGGCCCTTCACGTTTATCGTTACAAATGTGAGAGTTTTGCAAGCCATGGGTAAGTGGGGGGGTTGGGAGAGGTGAGGATGAGGTAAAAGGGAGAGGGAAAAAAAAAAAAACAGAGAGAGAGAGAAGACTAAGGATGTATTAGAGCAAGTAGAGATATCAGGTATGAGAGTACCTTGGTAAAGATAGTGTGTGGTTACTATTAAGAGGATCCGCTTTGATATCTGATGAAACGACCCTTTGGGGGTTGAGAAACGCGTCATAATAAAGCTTGTATATCTTATACTTTTGGAAGTTGTTCACATCCTTTTATTTGAGTGCTATTGAGCATTACAAACCAACAGACCACCTCTGTAAAAACAAAGAACTTTCATGGCCACAGCAGAAGGTGCTCACAGAGCCGTTACCAAGGGGAGATCCTTAGGAGGTGTGTTGTTTGGCTATGTACTAGCCACTGATTAAGTGCTAGCAGGCAAAATTGTACTGGTCATAGCACAGTACCACAGATTTTGGTAAGCTCATTACCTTTCAGCATTGAATCACATTTACAAAACGTTATCACGCTATGTGGCGCCCTCGTTTTATCTCTACTCTCTAACAGTGTTATCCCTGCTCTCTGAGACCAAGAGGAGCTGCCTTCGCCAAGAACTATCAACTGGGACTACATTCTATGGACACCAGCTGTTACGGCTATACATTGAAAGCTGAGTACGGTAGATCCGTCATATGATATAAATAAGGGTCATATTTTTTTTATTTTTTATTTTAAAAATATTTTTTCTCAGACAGCGCGCCTTTGTATCCCCTTCTGGGATATCACAGTCCATATAACCAATATTTGTATTTGTGTATATATTTATATATGCAAGATTATTTGTACTTCTGTCTTTGCAATAATACTGTTTAGTATACAGAATCTTTGGAAGTGAGCGCCCCCAGGAATATTCACATACACACATTTATATGTGGGTACGTTTTGCTATATTCCAATAACACATTTATATTATGAAGAGGGCACAGAGAGTAAAGCTATGCTGCAGGTATTGTTGCCCCCTCTGTGAAATCCACTTTGTTCCTCCCAGGGTGTTCACAGCAGACTGGGTTATACACAAAAAAAACTAATTTCTCCAGTATAGGCAGGGTGGGAGAGAGAGATCCGGAGTGCTTAGAGTCATTGTACGGCTGTGTAAAAAAACAGCCAAGATGACGCTGGCATTTTCGTGCCTACACTTCAGTGCCTGTCTATGCTGATGTCATGTGACCCTTCACGCCACTTTATCCAGCTGTACCGGCGTTCTATCAAAATTTCCTGCCCTTCCTACTGCACATGCACAAACTACGTCATCACATTCCACAGATGATCCAAAAAGATCTGTAGAATGTGCTGACATCATTATGCTCACGCACAGACAGAAGGGTCAATTGCTCCACAGGTATTAAATAAGTAGGAAAATCTGAGAGACAGTGTTTGTGTTCTGTCAGATCTTCCTATTAGTGCATGGGTATTACATAGGTAGGAAAATCTGACAATAAATCTGACGGATTTGAAACAAAACATTTTCTTTCATGATTCAGATACAGCATAAGGTTTTAAACAACTTTCTAATTTACTCCTATTATCAAATTTTCTTTGTTTTTCTTAGGTATTGTAACGGAAGCTTCCATTACTTTTGTATTCTGTGATTTGGGAGGCGGGTGCCAGGGGACATTTGAAGTACTTTTACCCTGGATTCAGGTTTCCCCCGAATTCCGAGAGACTCCGAGAGAACTGAAGAGCCCTGATACAGAGTTGGGGTTCCTGTGTTTTGTTGGAGTATAAGGTGACAGCCCAAACCACCAGCATTGCCTGTCCCACCCCGACTAAGAATGTTTGAGCTGATTGCAACCTCTTGCTCTAATGTTGGGTCCTCCTGCTGTTATGTGTCTGCATATCTTGTCTAGGTGTCTTTCTGTTATTGTGTGAGTCATCTATTGTCCTTTTGTAAGTCAGGATATGATAAGAATCTTGTTTAACTAACCATTGTCTGTTTGTCTCACTGTATAATATTTGTTTCTATTGATTATGTGGTGACTACCCCCCTTTGTTGGAAATGTATAAAAGCTGTGTTTTCTGTGCAATAAAGCAGTTCCTATTTTGAACCTCAAGCATTCAGTCTTCACTAATGTTCTTGGGGGTAGCTATAACAACCTGCAGCAGCCGTTATTCTAATAGTGACCGGTATCTAGTGGAGGTTTATTGGTTGTCGTTTGGCGGGAGGAAGCGGACTTTAGCGGGTATACCCAGTCTGGGGTACCGAGAACCGCTACAGGTATCTTCTGTTGAAAAGCAGGGACGTATGCTTAGGAGCTGGCCCATTTCTGGAGCACTATATGGCAACAGTTTGGAAGTATATTATCCATTTGCAAGGGCACTAGATGGCAGCACTATTTCTTGCCGCCGTGCCTACCTAGGTATCTCTTCAACACAGAATACCATGTAATGGTATTTTGATAATAGAAGTAAATTGGAAACTTTAAGAATTTAAGACTTATGATTTTATTAAATTAATTGATGTAAAATGTTTTCAGCAGAGCGCACAAAGAAAGCTTCCTTCTCCATATTTACCTTAATTGATGTAAAATGTTTTCAGCAGAGCGCACAAAGAAAGCTTCCTTCTCCATATTTTCCTTAATTGATGTAAAATGTTTTCAGCAGAGCACACAAAGAAAGTTTCCTTCTCCATATTTTCCTACCCAAGCGATACGCATGCACTAGTAGGAAGATCTGACTGAACACAAATACCTCTTGAATACGCATGCGCTCCTGATGTCATAGCGCTTGTGAGGAAAGTAATTGTTTCCATAACCCCTATCAGGATTTCCTACCCTTCTATCTGCGCATGAGCATAACGACGTCAGCGCATTCCACAAATCTTTTTGGATCATCTGTGGAATGTGATGACGTAGTTTACACTTTACACTTTTATTAGTAAAGTTTCTTTGAAGGAGCAGCTATAAACTATTGGGCGTTAGCTGAACTCATCTGGTGAACCAATGAAAAGAGGCAGCTAGCGTCCAGTAATGCATTGCTGCTCCTCACCCTACCTGGGTATGCTTTTTATCTAAGGATACCAAAAGAATAAAGCAAATAAGATAATAGAATAAATAAAATGTTACGCTTTTTTTTTGCCCCTTTATTAAAGGGACAGTTCACCCAAAAACTTTCTCCCCTTTAATTTATTCCCAATGATCCTTTTTACCTGCTAGAGTGTATTAAATTGGTTGCAAGTAGCTCCTTTACTCATATTTCAGCATTTGAAATAGCTGATTTAGCTTGTGGTTTCCCAACCTATACTGAAAGTTTTGATACTGACGTATATGCTATTGACAAGCCTAAGTAAACACAGCCAGCAGAAGAGATTACACCCTCAGTGGGATGCAGGATAGTTAAGTAATAAAATGATAATTTTCCATTGTTCTCTCTATGTATTGAGCTTTGGTGTTCCAGACAAATATAAGATAAGGAAGCAAGCCTGTGTACATAAAAGTGATAACATAATGAGATCTGATATTACCTGAAGCTCATCCCATTGTAATAGGCTGTGGTTTCAAAGCACAAAACCAGCTACTTCAGATACACAAATAAACCCGAAAATGCAATATCTCAAATATTTTATACTCTGCAGTTGGTATAACAAGTCATTTAAAATACATTTATGGAAAAACAATTTTACAGTGTACTGTCCCTTTAATTTGTAGTGATTAACCTTTTGTGTTCCAAAACTATAGAGAAATCTGTGTATGTCTTTTTAAGGGATTTGACCAAGGGCATTAACCCTATAGTAGGCTTGTGTGTTTTTTGGGTTATGGATTTGGCTAATTGTTATTAGTGTGAAGAGTGGCTTTTATTTTTGGAATTTCAATTGATTGTTCCTGTTCCTTGAAGCTGCAGATCCCTCTCCTCTCCTATTCTAAATGTTGCAGTTTTTGAGTTAAAATGTGATTATATTTTTTTCCTGCTTTTCACTGGGACTTCAGAGGTTAACTTTTTGGCAGCGCCTTTTGCCCTTCCTGCTTCTTCTACTTCAGTCTCAGAAGCCATTTCCAGAACTCCACAGGAATTTTAAAATCTTTTATTTTAAAATTTATGGAAGAAAATAGGATGTTTTGTACTAAAATGAATAAACTTTTGGGCATCCCTGAAGAGAGTGTAACAAATCTGGACCAGTTAAAACATTTTTTTCATGATTCAGAGCATACAATTTTAAACAACTTTTCAATTTACTTCTACTTTTTTAGCATTTGTATACTTTGGTTAGATCTCTTGGTATCTTTTGTTGAAAAACATATCTCGGTAGGCTCATGAGCAGCATTACACTACTAGGGGCTAGCTGCTTATTAGTGGCTGCACATACATGCCTTTTGCCATTGGCTCACCTGATGTGTTTAGCTAGCTCACAGTATTGCATTGCTGCTCCTTCAACAAAAGATACTAAGAGAATAAAGCAAAGATGATTATAGAAGCAAATTGAAAAGTTGTTTAAAATTCTATGTTCTGCCTGAATCACGATAGAAAATGTTTGGGTTTCATGTTCCTTGAATTAACTTTCGGCTAGATTACGAGTTTTGTCGGTAAGGCTGTGCGTTGCTAATGCTCCTTTTTTTCTTACTGCTCCCTTTAAACAACACTCGTATTACGAGTTTTCTGCAAGCCAGCGTTAGCCTCAGAAAAGTGAGCGTTGAGCAAAATTTAGCTCCACATCTCACTTCGATACGTACAGCGTTGCTTACTGTAGTAGTAAGCTGGCAAAACGTGATTGTGCACAATTTCCCCATAGGAAACAATGGGGCTGAGCTGGCTGAAAAAAAAACTAACACCTGCAAAAAAGCAGCGTTCAGCTCCTAACGCAGCCCCATTGTTTCCTATGGGGAAATACTTTTTATATCTACACCTAACACCCTAACATGAACCCTGAGTCTAAACACCCCTAATCTTACACTTATTAATCCCTAATCTGCCACCCCCGACATTGTCGCCACCTGCATTATATTATTAACCCCTAATCTGCCGTTCCGGACACCGCCGCCACCTACATTATAGTTATAAACCTCTAATCTGCTGCCCCCAACATCGCCGACACCTACATTATAGTTATTAGCCCCTAATCTGCCCCCCCCCCCCAACGTCGCCGCAACTATATTAAATTTATTAACCCCTAATCTGCCACCGCCAACGTCGCCGCCACTATAATAAAGTTATTAACCCCTAAACCTAAGTCTAACCCTAACACCCCCCTAACTTAAATATAATTTAAATTAAACGAAATAAATTTAACATAATTAAATAAATTAATCCTATTTAAAACTAAATACTTACCAATAAAATAAACCCTAAGCTAGCTACAATATAACTAATTGTAGCTAGCTTAGGATTTGTAGCTAGCTTAGGATTTATTTTTATTTTACAAGCAACTTTGTATTTATTTTAACTAGGTACATTAGTTATTAAATAGCTATTAACTATTTAATAACTACCTAGCTAAAATAAATACAAAATTACCTGTAAAATAAATCCTAACCTAAGTTACAATTACACCTAACACTAAACTATCATTAAACTAATTACCTAAACTACCTACAATTAATTACAATTAAATTAAATAAACTAAATTACGAAGAAAAAAACCCACTAAATTACAGAAAATACCCCTACCCTATACTAAATTACAAATAGCCCTTAAAAGGGCCTTTTGCGGGGCATTGCCCCAAAATAATCAGCTCTTTTACCTGTAAAAAAAAAAAATACAATACCCCCCAACATTACAACCCACCCCCCACACACCCTTACCCTAAAACCCACCCAATCCCCCCTAACACTAACCCCCTGAAGATCACCCTATCATGAGACGTCTTCACTTCAATCCGATTGGCTGATTACATCAGCCAATATAATTTTTCCTACCTTAATTCCGATTGGCTGATAGGATTCTATCAGCCAATCGGAATTCAAGGGACGCCATCTTGGATGACATCATTTAAAGGAACCTTCATTCTTCGTTAGGACTTTGTTTGAAGAGGATGCTCCGCGACGGCTGGATTGAAGATGAACCCCCCCCGGAAGGATGAAGATAGAAGATACCGCCTGGATGAAGCCTTCTGCCGTCTGGAGGACCTCTTCTGCCCTGATCGGATGAAGACTTCTGCCGTATGGAGGACCACTTGTGCCCGGCTGGGTGAAGACGGCTCAAGGTAGGGTGATCTTCAGGGGGTTAGTGTTAGGTTTTTTTAAGGGGGGATTGGGTGGGTTTTAGAGTGGGTGGTGGGTTATTGTATTTTTTTTTACAGGTAAAAGAGCTGATTACTTTGGGGCAATGCCCCACAAAAGGCCCTTTTAAGGGCTATTTGTAATTTAGTATAGGGTAGGGATTTTTTTTTATTTTGGGGGGCTTTTTTATTTTATTAGGGGGATTAGATTAGGTGTAATAAGTTTAAAATTCTTGTAATTCTTTTTTATTTTCTGTAATTTAGTGGGTTTTTTTCGTAATTTAGTTTAATTTAATTGTAATTAATTGTAGGTAGTTTAGGTAATTAGTTTAATGATAGTGTAGTGTTAGGTGTAATTGTAACTTAGGTTAGGATTTATTTTACAGGTAATTTTGTATTTATTTTAGCTAGGTAGTTATTAAATAGTTAATAACTATTTAATAACTATTGTACCTAGTTAAATAAATACAAAGTTGCCTGTAAAATAAAAATAAATCCTAAGCTAGCTACAATGTAACTATTAGTTATATTGTAGCTAGCTTAGGGTTTATTTTATCGGTAAGTATATAGTTTTAAATACGATAAATTTATTTAATTATGTTAAATTAATTTTGTTTAATTTAAATTATGTTTAAGTTAGGGGGGGTTAGGGTTAGACTTAGGTTTAGAGGTTAATAAATTTATTATAGTAGCGGCGACGTTGGGGTCGGAAGATTAGGGGTTAATAATTGTAGGTAGGTGGCGGCTACGTTGGGGGCGGCAGATTAGGGGTTAATAAATATAATGTAGGTGTCGGCGATGTTAGGGGCAGCAGATTAGGGGTTCATAGGTATAATGTAGGTGACGGCGATGTCCAGTCGGCAGATTAGGGGTTAAAAAAAATTATTTCAGTGTTTGCGATGTGGGGGGGGGGGGCCTCGGTTTAGGGGTTAATAGGTAGTTTATGGGTGTTAGTGTACTTTTTATCACTTTAGTTAAGAGCTTTATGTTACGGCATTAGCCCATAAAACTCTTAACTACTGACTTTTAAATGCGGTAGGAGTCTGGACAGGAGATGGTCTACCGCTCACTTCTTCCAAGACTCGTAATACCAGCGTTAGGCAAATCCCATTAAAAAGATAGGATACGCAATTGAAGTAAGGGGATTTGCGGTATGCTCGAGTCGCGGAAGAAAAGTTAGCGGTACACCTGTACCTGCCAGACTCGTAATACCAGCGGGCGGTAAAAAGCAGCGTTAGGACCCCTTAACTCTGCTTTTTACCATAACGCCAAACTCGTGATCTAGCCGATTGTAAACAAGAGTTTAAACTATCTCTTTTCCATTTAGATAACCTATTCAGAGTCAAGTAATCTTGGTTTTAGATTCTAAATCTGAAGCTAGACCACTGGTTTTCAAACCTGTCCTCAAACCTCCCTAACAGGTCAGGTTTTCAGGATTACCTTGGCTGAGAGCAGGTAAAATAACCAGGTTTACTAATCAGCTGATTATTTCCCCTGTGCTCTAGTTCAGATATCCTCAAAATGTGGCCTGTTAGGGAGGCCTGGGGACAAGTTTAAAAACCAGTGTCCTAGAATAATATGTCTATCATTATTCATAAAACACAGTTTTGCCCAAATCACTGGAAATACCATAAATATGTGGTTCAAACAATGTAATCTGTAAATAGGGATATGTAATTAATTTAACCATTTTTATGCTAATATATAGATTTAATAAATATCATTGTTGCTCTTGTATGGATTGCAAATCATTTGAGTTCAATGTTCCTTTATATTTTACCATTCTCTTCATATTCATATGATGGGCCAGTGACATTTAGGGTGTTTTCAATAGATGTTTTTACTTAATTTGGCAAAAACGGGTAAGATAGCATGGTTAGTTTCAAGGCTATAACATTTGTGGATGCAAAATACTGGTGGAAGTTTGAGCCAATCGCTCACAGTCAAGGGTCAGACAAGGTTCTTTGAAGAGATTTTGTTTATTGAACAGTACGCCTAATGATCAATTAGGAAGGAATGCTTACAGCATTTCTAGGGAAAGGCATTCTTATGCTCACTTATGTAGGGAATATATAGATTACATAGTCACATAAAAGGAAGCCCACCATAATAATTAATTTTCCATAGTTCATCCTAGTAGAGTAACCTGAACTTAGGAAAATGTATTGATCACCTTTAAAAGTGAAATGTTTGCCCACCAGCAGAGCAGGGTTTATAGTAGACTCATTGGGGTAGATTTATTAAGCAGCAAATGCTGCTTTCTACCCGCAATGTTTCAAGCTCGCCAGAAACATAAGTTAAGAAGCAGCGGTCATAAGACCACTGCTCCTTAACTCGTCCGCCACCTTTTAGGTGGTGGACTGCAATCATCCCGATCGGTTTACACCCCTGCTAGCGGCCAATTGGCCGTGAATGTGCAGGGGGCGGCATTGCACAAGCATTTCACTAGAAATGCTTGTGCAATGATAAATACTGACAGCGTATGCTGTCTGCATTTAGCGATGTCCGAATCATGTCCGCCTGTCATTTAATAAATCGTCCCCATTGTCTTGGTTGCGAATGGCAACACATGGTCATCTTTAGCACAGATGACAACACTTTATTGCAGCCCCCACACACTTATCTTGCATCCCTGGTGGTGGAAGACTCCGGCATCGCCGAGCAATGAAAGTGCTGGGAAGGACAACAGGGCTTAAGGGAACTGGATGGAGGGGGTGGTATTCAAACCCCTCAATCTCCGTTCTCTGAAGCTCTAGAACCCCAAGGAAAGCTTGAAAGCTAATCACCTGCTCTTTCCAATCGTGTGTGTCTTGGGGTTAACGTTTAAGCACTTTACAAAAAATAAATAAATAAAATAAACACTAGTTTTAATTACAAGAGGAGCACTATTTAACCCCCCCCCCAGTGTTAAATCCGCTTCAAGTTTGCTTTTTGTGTTCGTCAGGTAGCGCTCGTATTGAGTTCAAAGTAAACTGTTTTGGCTCACGCGCTAACCCGACACGCCAAACTTAGGATATCACACGCGGTAACCTATTCCCATATAGAAGTCAATGGAGCAAAAAAAGTGAAAGGAAAAAAAACAAAACACTCTTGCACAAATAGTATATTCTCAAGTGTGCTAACCTGAAATGAAAATATAAATATTTCACATTCCAATGTTCTTCGCATAGAAGAATATATTCTATTTATTCATAAATAAATATTTCTATATATATTTGATGTTTTGTTTTTTTTGCACACACACACACACACACACACACACACACACACACACACACACACACACACACACACACACATATATATATATATATATATATATATATATATATATATATAATTATAGGGGAAACCAGACGTGGACTCCTTGCTCAGTGTCCTTAGAGGAATATGGCTACACCTCACTGACGAGGCCCAATGAAGGCCAAAACGATCGTCTGGGGTTGCTGTGTTCCTTGTTCAGAAAGGAATTGCCTGGTATTTTGGCGCTGGACTGACTGTAATAGGCGGGATCAGACTGATATACTACAGGAAAGTTCTACTCTGTGAAAAGCATTACTGGGCTAAAAAGCTGCACCCAGGTGGTAAATCGCCATAGAACAGGCTAACAATAGTATTGAGCCAGTTGTTTGTTCCTGTGAGTGTGCTTCTCTCTGTGTGTGCTTCTCTCTGTGTATATATAATTATATATAGGTGCAGTGCTCTAAGACCAGTTCACAGAGGTAGAAAAGTGGATCTCAAAAAACAAACTCTTCCTAAACACTGACAAAACAGTCACAATGATCTTTGGAACGAGACCTAAATTACACAAATTACAGAATTCCCATCTATGCATCAAAACAAAATCCAATTGCACGCTGACCGCAGTCCACTCTTTCAAATACTTGGGTATGTTGTTAGACCCTAATCTATCTTTTGGCCTCCACATAGAAAAACTTGCATCTAAACTTTATCCAAAACTAGGTGCCCTGTACTGAAACAAATCTTGCCTCAGCCCTACAGTAAAGGAAAAGATTGTACAGCAAATGCTGATGCCTATCATGGATTACGGGGACGTAGTATACGCACCTGCGCTGCAAACTCACCTTAATAAACTTAATACATTGTATAACTCGTTCTGCCGCTTTGTGCTACAATGTAACTACAGGACCCACCATTGTGACATGCTAAAAGAACTAAACTGGCTGACGCTGAAATCCAGACGCACCCTCCATCTTTCCTGCCTTGTGTTTAAGAGCCTTTCTGGGAAGCTCCCACCCTACCTGAGCAGAATGCTCTCCCCGGCTATTCCCACCTCCTATAACCTCCGATCCAGTACCAGCACATTATTTAGCTTGCCTCAATACAAAAAGAAAGCAGCTCGATCCTCCTTTTCCTACAGAGCACCACAATTATGGAATGACCTCCCGCACACTTTCAAACCTTCCCCAAGCCTAATAAACCTTTAAGAGATCCCTCTCTATATATCTCAAAACTGAATGCACCTGTCATGGTTGATTACATATTTCCTACCTGTTCTATGTTAATTTTTGCATATATTGTGTATTATTATTGTTTTTGTATTTTATTGTACCCTATTGTATCAATGGCAATGTTTTGTGATCCCAGGACATACTTGAAAACGAGAGAAATCTCAATGTATCCTTCCTGGTAAAATATTTTTATAAATAAATATATATATATATAGCACACAGAGAAAGTCCAGCACTCACTCACAAGCTCTCAACTAAGATAAAATGGGAAAAGCCCAGGTACCTCGGCAAGGTCTCTTCCAAAAACCTGGGTCCCTAAACAGTCACAGAATGCAGGCTCACATTCAAACAACTGTGAAAAAATGGGGGGTGCACAGGCTTATGTAATCTCCCCAAACATATACAAAACACGGGTGGGGTCAGCACTCTCAGGCCGGACCGGGTACACATCCCATGACCCTGTAACATGCACAGCCCTGGTTGCAAAACAGCACTCTCAGGAAGTTGCACTGTCACCAGAGTCATATATATATATATATATATATATATATACTGTATATAGGAATATTTGTTTACAAATACATAGCACATATTCCCTTATGTGCAGAACATTTGGAATGTAAAATATTTACAATAAATACACAGTATTTAAATATTGTAGAAATATTATTTTTCATGTTTTCATCTACTTAACTGCAAAGAGCTCTAATGCAATTATATATATATATGGGTGCACTCTATGGTAGGTAGGTAGGTATAAACTTCTCAAAAGAAGAGGCACTCACAGGTCTTAATAAGCATAAAGGTTTTATTAGTTCATAGGTTCAGTCAATGTTTCGGTCCTCGCAGGGACCTTTGTCAAGACTGTTCTCAGTAATCCTCTGAGTGAAGCGGTCAGCGGTATATATATATATATGTGTCTATATATGTGTACATCTGTATTTATAAATATATATATATATATATATATATATATATATATATATACACATAAATACATAACTAAATATGTACACATACACATAGACATATATATATACACACAAATACATATACATCTTCAGATATGTATGTATCTCTATGTTAAAGCCCTTTGCCTTTTTTCTAACATCTGAGATCTCATATCTTTGAGCTTTATAACTTTTTTGTGCAATATTTTTTTAAATCATTTTTATTATAAGGTGTTTTTATGAATGTAACTGTACTTTGTAATGTATTTTTTCACAAAATAGTTAAAGGGACAGTCTACAACAGAATTTTTATTGTTTTAAAAGATAGATAATCCCTTTATTACCCATTTCCCAGTTTTGCATAACCAACACATTTATAATAATATACTTTAAGCTCTGTGATTATCTTGTATCTAAGCCTCTGCAAACTGCCCCTTTTTCAGTTCTTTTGACAGACTTGCAGTCTAGCCAATCAGTGCCTGCTCCCAGATAACTTCTCGTGCACGAGCACAGTGTTATCTATATGAAATACATGAACTAACACCCTCTAGTGGTGAAAAACTGTTAAAATGCAATCTGAAAGAGGTGGGCTTCAAAGTCTAAGAAATTAGCATATGAACCTCCTAGGTTAAGCTTTCAACTAAGAATACCAAGAGAACAAAGCAAAATTGGTGATAAAAGTAAATTGGAAAATTGTTTAAAATTACATGCACTATCTGAATCATGAAAGTTTATTTTGGCCTAGACTGTCCCTTTAACCAGAGCTCTGAGGACGCACTAACCTTAATTGCGCTCAATTGATCGTGTTTACTTTGAACTTGTAATACGAGTGAAAAACTCGACCCACGCAAACACTCCCAATAAACCCCTTATATCGCTTGCACGTGATTGTTAGTGCACCACCCGTAATCTGGCCCAAAATGTGTATGTGTTTTAATATATATATATATATATATATATATATATATATATATATACAAATAAGTGCACTCCCTTTAACTCTCCAACATCCACTGGGGTGCTAAACATACCATAGTAGACAGTTCAATGTGAAAGAAAAGCACTCACTGTTTTTTCAAGCAAATAATAAAACTTAGCCTTTATTAATCTTCAAGTAAACTCTATAAACTCCAGAGGTTTCAGTGTCCATACTGACACCTTTTTCAATAGAAAATGGAACAAACAGGAGCAGCGGTGTGAGATGTATAACCCCCTTCTGGTCTTATATGCACAAACTATAATTACAGAAACTTGCACACAAGAAAACCTCTGCACTCGTAAGAAAAAGGTCCAGATCCAGATAAAAAGTAAAAATAGAAACTTTAATAGAAGATCCTTTTCTTCTGAGTGCGGAGATTTTCTTGTTTGCAAGTATTTGAAGTACCGTCACAGCGGAAACGGATCTCCGGCACCGTTGATATGGCTAATTGCCCTTAATATGTCGACACTGAAGCACGCTTTAGGGAGTGAGCAGTGAACAGAAGCCAGATGCACTACGGAAGTGTGTTGCCTTTATAATTACAGACACCCCCCACACTACATAGCAATCGCGTGTGTCACACGCCTCACCAGACCTCCAATTGAACAACAATACCAGTGCATGGCTAATTTGCATAACAACAAAGAAATTCACTGATTGGTCATGAAGTCACTTAAGACAAAAGCCAACCAAGGATGTTAGCATGGACACAGAGTTTCCCACTTAAAGGGACATTATAAACTAGATTTTAATTTGCATAAATGTTTTGTAGATGACCCATTTATATACAGGTTTTTTTGTGTTTTTTTAAAGTATAGTTTTGCTTATTTTTATATAACATTGCACTGATTTTCAGACTCCTAACCAAGCCCAAAGTTTTAGAAGTATACTGATGTATACCTACTCCAGTGGGTGTTCCAGCTAACCTTTTCAACAGAGCTAAACCGGGAGCTTCTTTGTAAGTTTTTAAACGAATTTTATACTGGATTTTTATATCAGTATCTGTATATATTTTTTTTAGAGTAGTATCTATTACATGCAGTTATATGAATATAGGTGTATACTGTCCCTTTAAAGACTGTGAGCAGCATTACCCTGGATTCCCAAGAAAGCTCATCAGATTGGATCATAAACTGCGCTATGGTCTCTGGACGTTAGTCTGTAAGGTTGGAGTAGGCCAACTCATGTGTAGCCTCTCGTCAGCTATAAGTTTAACATCCTTTTTACTTACATATTATATTGGATCGTTCCCCTGCTTTTCAGACTTTAGCTCCTCTCTATGAAGGGCGATTGACCAGAAATATGAGGATTAAATACGTCTTTGTATCCCTGTATCTGTGAAATATTAAGATTGATATGTTTAATATTCTAAATGTATGTACTCAGTCATTAGGCTCTTATTCTACAGGTTTGGCAGCCAATGTGTTACTCCCCTGCAATTGTTTACGCTATAGGGGTCATTTACTGATATGAATTTCATGCTGTTTACTCCCCAGACTTATTTAGCTACATTGATATAGTCTCCCCGCTTGTATGGGGATTATATTATAATCTGGCTTTCCCTCCTTGAGGTGTCAGCATAATGGCTGTTTTTTTTCTTCAAGTCTGATTACAAGAGATCTGCCTATATTACTTGTGCTACTCATATCTGTGTATCTATTATACCATAGAATACTTATAGGAGCATACAATTATAGCTTTTTTCCTTCATATTTAGTTGTTCCTATGTTCTGAATCCCCTTTTAGATGTGTGTATATTGTATTTATATTTAGTAGAGGTACTACTGCTAATTGAGACCAGTTGTAGCCCCTTTTATGTATTATAACTGCCCAGTCTGAGAGCTATTGCTGTGTTACCAGTGGCCGGGGGCAGCTGAACACATATAATCCATATTTACTAACTGGCAGTTTATTTTAATAGGCAAGTATCTAAGTATGGCTGCTGAGAGATAGTAATCCCCTACTACCTAGAATCTGCCTTCCTTCTGAGGCTTTTATTTAGATGTCAGACTAGTAAAGCCGTACAACTCGTATAATCCCTCAGAAGTATTCACCCCATAAGAAGTAAGACTTGTTTCAGGTTGGGTTCTTTATTATCCTAACTTTGGGGGTTTCCATTACTTTATATAAAGAAGGAATAGCAAAAAAATATTATAGTTTTAAGAAAAAATGAATTTTTACAGTAAGGTTTTCTATGTGGGTTTGATAACATTTTAAATTTTGCTTAAAATGTACATTTTCAAGGCTAGTTTATGACCAACTAGTATATATTTATGTTAGACACTACATCACTAGAATCATGGTTATATTGAAACGTATTGTTTGAAATGATGAGTCTCCTTATGTCTGATTCTTGAAGTTCCCGGATATTTTTGTTTTCAGATAGCACTATTAGGGATGGCTATCAGGCTTAGGCCTACATAGACCTTTATAGTGCCTACTACCTCTCCCTGTAGTGTAGTCTGCTCCCATCAGTGACGTGCAGTGACGTCAGAGGCTGGTGAGGCAGTGGCAAGATACGCCTTCATTCTTTATATATCCTTTGTTGAAGAAATAGAAATGCACATGGGTGAGACAATCACATGAGGTATCTATGTGCAGCCACCAATCAGCAGCTACTGAGCATATTTAGATATGATTTTCAACAAAGGACATCAAAAGAATGAAGAAAATTAGATATTAGATGTAAATTGGAAAGTTATTTAAATTTGCATATGGGTTTCATATGGGTTTCATGTCCCTTTAAATGGTGTCTTGGAAAACTGGTCAACTAAGTAAACATCTGATTTTAGTCTAAAAGGATTGTAACAGAAACTCTTGCCAGATAACACAATGCTTGCTCTGATTATGAGATCTAGAAATCCATGCCCATTAAAATATGTTTAATACATACTTTTTACTTTAATGCTGCAAATTATGCTTATAGATTCTTTCATTACATAAGGGATGAGAGTCAGAGGGGGAGGAAGAGAGACAGAGAGAGAAAGAGACCATGGGGGAGAACAACACATAAGGAGAGAGATGGCTAGATAGATAGAGAGAGAGACACACACACACACACACAAGGGGGGGGGGGGGGGAGAGGGACCACTGCATTTTAAGTAATAAAACAGCAGAGCTACAGAGAGTTCATAAAATGAGTCTATAATTTAGTGTGAAGTACAGAGGCAAGCTGCTAAGTTAGTGGGTGTAAAGTTTGAGTAAACAAAATACAAAAACGACCCTGCTGTAAAAGAGTAACAAAACACTAAACCACATTCATTAAATTATCATTTTCACTAACAGAATCCCTTTCAGTAAAATCTTACTTTAATAAGATGTGGCTGAAACACTGCTCTCTGTGCCTCTTTTCCTGCTCTGTAAGGATTCAGGAAGTGACAGTGGCACATTCCACTGCACTTAGAGGGGAAGAACAGAACTCTCTTTTTCACTTTAGCAAAGCTAGCAGGTTCACAGGACAGCAACAAAATATATGAAAGTTGTTTTTTTCCGTTTTTGTTTTGTTTTATATGATTTAACATCCAGCCCCAACCCTATGTTCCACTTACTAATGCCTCTCGCTGGATTGGTTCAGCCCAAATAGGACTGCCTCAAATAAGCAGTTAATGGGCCATGCAATGATCTTAACCACTTGCATCCAGTAGGTGGCGCAGCATGTTGTGTAATGGTGGGCAGACCTGCTTGTGCCTCTTCATTGCACAACATATAGCTGTGAGAAAAAAAAATGGTGGGAAAAAAAATAAAAAAATTTTTTTTTAAAGCCAATAAAAAAATATATATTTTTGCCCATATGAGAGGTGAAGCACTGCCTCACCTGCCTCTAGTGACTGCACATCACTGGCTCCCATACATGAGACGCTGAATAAAGATACATATGAGTAGGTTTGTTATTTTAGTGTCAATAAACCATAGGCTCTGTAGATTTCATCCGTATTTAGTACAATATCACTAGAGCTTTTCATAGTTACCCTTTTAGTGCAAATAGTCTCTCTGGGACTGATGATACAGGCAGAGATTTCAGGAAGACTTTGAGGAGCAGGAATTTAATCCAGGGCTTTCGCAACAGTTTCTTACCTTATTGAGAGTTAATACATTTACCATGATGCCCCGAACAGTCCAGGAGGCTCTGACACAATTTTGAGTTACATTTAAATTGACATTTGATAATAGGGGTTAATGATAAGTCTCTCTCTTTTCTAAATAATGAGAAAAATTGAGGTTTATTGTGCAGTGTGACACTTGAGTATTTTTACTTCTTGCACCCTCAAAGATCTTAATGTATTTTGATACATACTTAAGTAGTGTAAGTATCTTTGACATTATGAATAAGTCTGGAATATGTAACTTCAGTTTGTTTGGTTTTATTTAACAGATATAACTGTTTGTTCCGCTCTGTTTATGCTGTTTGTAATCTTGCCCATGAACCTCAAAAAATACTGTTAAAAAAAATATATATATATATAAACCATAAATGATAGTCCCTAAAGGAAATCAATATAAATTGTTGCACAGGAAATTAGCACATCTATAATATAAGTGCCCCTGCTTGCTTTCACATAGAAACACTTTATATACACTGTTGCCAATGCACAAGAGGATTCTGGGTGAGATATACAACATCTCAGAATTTTTGCTCCAATACTGTGTTAACACACAGCAATTAAATGCAGCAATACAGAAATCACTGCTAGACAAGCCTGCTCCGTTCTTTTTGGAACTCTTCAGTAGCAGATAGATTTCTGATTGCTGCTTAGGTAGAGCTAATTTCAGGATTAAATCAAAATTCATTAAAATAATGGTGGAGATAAAAATCTGAAATGAAAGTCCTACATGTCACTAAAGTAAATCAATATAAATAGTTGCACAGGAAATTAGCTCTACCTAAGCAGCAATCATAAATCTATCTGCTACTGAAGAGTTCCAAAAAGAACGGAACAGGCTTGTCTAGCAGTGATTTCTGTATTGCTGCATTTAATTGCTGTGTGTTAGTATTGGAGCAAAAAATCTGAGATGTATATCTAATTTGCATATCTCACCCAGAATCCTCTTGTGCGTTGGCAACAGTGTATAAAAAGTGTTTCCTGTGCAACAATTTATATATATAAAAACCATATATATGATTATTATCGCTAACTGTGCTTCACACCTCATAGTTTGGTAGAAACCTCTAGATGTGGAGGGATAAAGTTATAATCAAATTTTCGTCATTCCAGATGGTAACTGTTTGGTAATCACAATATTCTGTGTTTCAAATAATCCATGTTTATTACAAGAGGTCCCAGTGTCATTGCATATCCAAGATCCTTAGTGCAACTTACGACACAGTCATCCTAACAATAGAAACATTTCATAGAAAAACACTAAAATCCAGCATGGTGTTGAGATCCCTAGGGGGTCAAAGTTCCCATTCCGTTACAGCATGGTTTCTCAACTCCAGTGCTCAGGACCCTTACTCAGGCCAGATATTCATTATATCTTAACTAGAACACAGGTGAAATAATCAGCTGAAGGGTGAAAGCAGGTTAGTAACCATGGTTACTGATCAGCTGATAATTTCACCTGCGCTCTAGTTAAGATATAATGAATATCTGGCCTGAGTAAGGGTTCTGAGGACTGGAGTTGAGAAACACTGCGTTAAAGCAGTGATTTGCAACCTTTTTTTTTGCAGTGGCACACTTTTTTACATTAAAAAATTCTGTGGCACACCACCATCCCAAAATTTTACAAAATCACACATTGTAGCCTAATACAGGATATATATATATATATATATATATACATATACAGTATATATATATATATATATATATATATATATATATACACATACATACATACACACACACACACTGTACTGTACTGTGCTGTTATGCCATGCCTCCTACAAACTATACATGACATATTGACATTCATTCACAAACAGTCATAATGATTGTCTGTGAATAAATGTCAATGTCATGGTTGTAAATGATGCCTGATGAGCCCGTCACATACCTCCCAATATTTCAAAATTTGAAAGAGGGACACCCCCGCACTCTTGTCAGTCTGCCGCGGGACACCTGAGGATCTCTCACGGCACACTGGTTGAAAAACACTGCGTTAGAGTATAGGGAATCTGCACACACTATTGTTTACAACCTTATTACAATTTCTTCCCACACTTTTTGTTGCAGGTTTCTTAAACATCATGGTATACACGCAAAATAATGGTATAGTTTGAATTAGGATCACCCGGAAAAAAAGATATAATAAACTTGAGCAGCATCTAAAAACTGCAAAACAGCTCAGCACAGGGAACGAAATGGCTCAGCAGTTAAAGGGTTAATGGCCAAGTTCTTAATGTTACTGAGGAACTTTAAGTGGTCGATATCAGAACCTTATGTCTAAACATTTGACCAGGAGAATGTCTGTGTTTTAACTGTTTGTTTGCACGACTTAAAGGGACACTGAACCCAAATTTTTTCTTTCGTGATTCAGATAGAGCATGAAATTTTAATCAACTTTCTAATTTACTCCCATTATCAAATTGTCTTTATTCTCTTGGTATCTTTATTTGAAATGCAAGAATGTAAGTTTAGATCCCGCCCCATTTTTGGTGAACAACCTGGGTTGTCCTTATTGATTGGTGGATAAATTCATCCACCAATCAAAAAGTTCTGTCCAGAGTCCTGAACCAAAAAAAGCTTAGATGCTTTCTTTTTCAAATAATGATAGCAAGAGAACAAAGAAAAGTTGATAACAGGAGTAAATGAGAAAGTGCCTTAAAATTGCATACTCTATCTGAATCATGAAAGAAAAAAAATGGGTTCAGTGTCCCTTTAACTGAAATAAAATAATATAAACTTAAATAAAGAAAGGCTAAGATAAAGCTTAAAGGGACACTGAACCCAATTTTTTTCTTTTGTTATTCAGAAAGAGCATGCAATTTTAAGCAACTTTCTAATTTGCTCCTATAATCAATTTTTCTTCATTCTCTTGCTATATTTATTTGAAAAAGAAGGCATCTAAGCTTTTTTTGGTTTCAGTACTCTGGACAGCACTTTTTTATTGGTAGATGAATTTATCCACCAATCAGCAAGGACAACCCAGGTTGTTCACCAAAAATGGGCCGGCATCTAAACTTACATTTGTGCATTTCAAATAAAGATACCAAGAGAATGAAGAAAATTTGATAAGAGGAGTAAATTAGAAAGTTGCTTAAAATTTCATGCTCAATCTGAATCACGAAAGAAAAAATTTGGGTACAGTGTCCCTTTAAAATCACATAACTTGACACTTACAGGCAAAGCATAAGCAAAAATAAGTCTGAAAACGTCATCTTCTCCTGCTTACTGCCATTTACTACTTTCTTATAAATTCACAACATATAGCATACAACATATTCAAGGAAGTGGCTTCCATTAAGGTGTCGGGTGTTATAGTAAAGAATGGTGGAGTATAGTCCCCTAGAACTCGAAGTGAGGAGCAGCAATATACTACTGGGAGCTAAATGATCAGGGTGAGCCAATGACAGGACACATGTGCAGCCACCAATCAGCAGCTAGATCAAAGTAGTGCATTGCTGCTCCTGATTCTACCTAGGCATAATTTTTAACAAATGATACCAAAAGAACAAACACATTTGGTAATAGAAGTCAATTGAAAAGTTGTTTAAAAGTTGTTTAAATTTTAACTTTGCTATCCCTTTAATGTTGACTTTTGTGTAATAAACTGTAAATGTATAATATAATACAGAGAATAATGTTTAGCTTCAAGATGGCTTTTTAAACTTATGTACTCATTTGAAAAGTCTCTCACCACATACAAAACATTGCACCTCATTCAAACCTACTACTTCTATTGATTCTAGGTTAGACTTTCACATCACACAGCCATAACCCACACAACCTGCAGTACTGGACCACCAGTAATAAAATGATTGTCATTGGTTGGTGGTGTTTTAGTTTAGCATTTGCAAGAAAAGAGACCAAAGTTACATAAATATTATTAGGCTAGTGAAAGTTGTTGTTTTTTTAATACAAATCTAATTGTATAAAAAGGGAAAAGTGTGCTGTAATTTAGCCAATTTTTTTTTTAACTATAAAAATTTGGAGGTACAGCTCTGACTCACGGTACTCTGAGCAGCACTGAGATACTCTCCCATTTTGTTAGTCTTAGATTCACTAAAAGACAATTTAATGTCATTTTATGGAGCCAATTCAATAAAAAAAAATAGACATTTAGTGAAAAGTTTCATGAAATAATAAAGGATAATAAAGTCAAAATTAATCTAGCATGAATCAGGCAGAGCATGACATTTTAAGACACTATTTCACTTTTATTGTGAAATGTTATTTGAACTCTTGGTATCCTTTGTTGAAAAATAAAAATATATATATCCTTCACTACTGAGAGCTCGCTGGTAATTGGCAGCTACATACATTTGTAGCTTGGCTAACCAGATATTTTCAGCGCATTGTTATTCTAGAGCTGACTTTAACTATGTGTTTAATTCCATTTGCAGGGGTTAAAAACACAATTATATCAAAACAATAGTGCAATAATATTTTCTTTTTACACTTTTACATCCCTTGAACTGGAGACACAGAAGAGGCAGTTAGCGAATCTCATCTGTTGAGATTAAACGGACAGGAAACCGCAAAAATTTATTTTGCGATTTGGATAGAACAAAGAATTTCAAAATTGCTTCTATTATCAGATTTGCTTCTTTTTCTTCTTACCCTTTCCTGAAGGAGCATTAACAGCTAGTTAGCCAATCACAAGAAACAAATGTGTGCAGGCACCATTCAGCAGCTAACTCCCACTAGTGTAGGATATGTGCATATTCATTTTCAACAAGGGATACTAAGAGAACAAAGCACATTTGAACATAGAAGTGCATTTAAAAGTGTCTTAAAATGACATGCTCTGAGTCATGCAACTTTAATTTTGACTTTCCTGTCCTTTTAAGTCCCACACCAAAATACAATGAAGAAAAATAAAATCTGTAAAAACGTTTTATTACTAATTATGAATATGCTTTCCCCTAGAGTCGTATTTATTAAACTGGGGTTGCTTAAACTTGTGCAGGGGTCCCCAAAAGAGCTGATAATGTGCTCTGCACAGTGAGACAGGAGAGTAGTAGGGGGCCCTGATACAGATTGCCAAGATGCAATTACTAACCAATCAGCAGCAGTGAGGCAGAAGTAAATAAGAGGTTGCTAATCTACATCACTTCTAGTTAGCCAATCACAAGAGACAAATATGTGCAGGCACCAATCAGCAGCAGTGAGGCAGAAGTAAATAAGAGGTTGCTAATCTACATCACATCTAGTTAGCCAATCACAAGAGACAAATATGTTCAGGCACCAATCAGCAGCTAGCTCCCACTAGTGTAGGATATGTGCATATTCTTATTTCAACAAGGGATTCCAAGAGAACAACGCACATTTGAAAATAGAAGCACATTTAAAAAAGTCTTAAAAATTACATGCGCTGAATCATGCAAGTTTAATTTTTATTTTCCTATCCCTTTAAAGGGACACTGAACCCAATTTTTTTCTTTCGTGATTCAGATAGAGCATGCAATTTTAAGCAACTTTCTAATTATCCATTTTTCTTTGTTCTCTTGTTAGCTTTATTTGAAAAGGAAGGCATCTAAACTTACATTGCTTTTCAAATAAAGATACCAAGAGAACGAAGAACATTTGAAATAAACTTTCATGATTCAGATAGGGCATGCAATTTTAAACAATTTTCCAAGTTACTTTTATCCCCAATTTTGCTTTGTTCTCTTGGTATTCTTAGTTGACAGCTTAACCTAGGAGGTTCATATGCTAATTTCTTAGACCTTGAAGGCCGCCTCTTAAGAATGCATTTTAACAGGTTTTTCACCACTAGAGGGTGTTAGTTCATGAATTTCATATAGATAACACTGTGCTCATGCACGTGAAGTTACCTGGGAGCTATCACTGATTGGCTAAACTGCAAGTCTGTCAAAAGAACTGAAAAAGGGGCAGTTTGCAGAGGCTCAGATACAAGATAATCACAGAGGTAAAAAAAAATATAAATATAACTGTGTTGGTTATGCAAAACTGGGGAATGGGTAAAAAAGGGATTATCTATCTTTTAAAACAATAACAATTCTGATGTAGACTGTCCCTTTAATATCATGGAACACCCTTGCTGTGTGCACGTATATATGCTGTGTGAATAACCTTTTTTGTTCTCCATAGTTTAATTTAATGCAAAGTAGGCATACACAGGTAGCTACGTTTGTCCTACTTCAAATGTGCTCACACATTTTAATCCCTTGGCTAATAATTGTAAAGGCCACTTTTTATGGTTACACTGCTCAAAACAATTAGAGGGTGCATTGTGTGCAGAGTAAATATAGTGTGTGTACATGATAGAAACCTTCAGATATATGAAGGGACTTAATAAAATAGAAGCTGAAAGCATTTTTCACAAAAAATATAAATGCAAAAACAAGGTGGTGACAATCTAAAGTTAGAGGGTAGCAGATTCAGGAGAAATTTGACTAAGCATTTTTTTTTACAGAAAGGGTGGTGGATTCATGGAATAAACGCCCATTTGAGGTGGTAAACACAAAGACTGTAAAGAAATTCAAAAATGCCTGGTTGATGCATAAAGCTATCCTAAGGAAAAAGTAACATGGGTAGACTTGATGGGCCTTTTTGGTTCTTATCTACCGTCAAATTCTATGTTTCTACGTGTGAGGCATTGCTCATTGCCACAAGCAGGGGAGAAGCCTAAATGGAGAGATCAAGTAGTTAAAGAGTCTAACCATTAGTGATTAGCAGAGTCAATAACAGTTCAATTGACTTATTTTCTCTAATAATCTCCTGACTTGTTTGGTGTATGGCTGTATTATAAATAATAATAAATGTATAATTGTCTGACAAGGGGTTTGTTTTGTATTATAATCATAGGGGTGGCAAAATAATCTTCCAATGTAAAAATAGGTCCCAAGTAGACAAGTGCATTTGCGTACTTTAGTTTCCATTGAGTTGATAATGTTTGGAAACTGGTGGTACCATAAAATCTCCATAGAATTTAATGGATTTTATCACCTCAATGGAAACAAACCCGTCGCAAACAAATGCAGAAAATGGCCAGCAGAAATTGTCTCCATATTTCATCTTGTGAAAGGGCAACACACAAAGATCTGTACAAATCCAGATCCTTGTGTGTTGCCCTTTCACAAGGGAAGAGAGACAAATTCTGCTGGTGGCTGCCATTTTTGGCAACAAAGTACACAAATGCACGTGCCCAGTCCCAAGTAAAAAATAAATTTTGAAAAAAATGAAGAAGCACTGCTTAGAATATACTTGCACTTTTTAAAGGGGCAGTAAACACCTTGAGATTTAATAGAAAAAAAGAGTTTAGCTTTTGCCCCTTTTTTATGTAATTTAGCTCTGAAGATTGAGCAGTTTCTATTTCTCAGAACACGGAAAGCACCCTAACGACTTCTCAAGGGTAACCCTACTATGTATCTTTCTCTAATTGGCTTTAAATTGGCATGAAACCCATTTTTTCCCCTTTCCTGCTCCAAAACATGCAGTGGTGGCTTCAGACATATGCCTCGTGTTATTGGCTCAACCATGTGCCTTGCTGTTTCTTCAACAAAGAATACAAAAGAGAACAAAGTAAATTAAATAGAAGAAAATTGTAAAAACAGAATTTATGCTTACCTGGTAATTACTTTCTCTTGCGGTGTATCCAGTCCACGGATTCATCCTTTACTTGTGGGATATTCTCATTCCCTACAGGAAGTAGCAAAGAGAGCACACAGCAAAGCTGTCCATATAGCTCCCCCTCTAGCTCTACCCCCCAGTCATTCGACCAAAGGTTAGGAAGAAAAAGGAGAAACCATAGGGTGCAGTGGTGACTGTAGTTTAAACAAAAAACATTTTTTTTACCTGACTTAAATGCCAGGGCGGGCCGTGGACTGGATACACAGCAAGAGAAAGTAATTTATCAGGTAAGCATAAATTCTGTTTTCTCTTGCAAGGTGTATCCAGTCCACGGATTCATCCTTAACTTGTGGGATACCAATACCAAAGCTTTAGAACACGGATGAAGGGAGGGAACAAGACAGGTACCTTAAACGGAAGGCACCACTGCTTGCAAAACCTCTCTCCCACAAATAGCTTCCGAAGAAGCAAAAGTATTGAATTTGTAAAATTTAGCAAAAGTATGCAGTGAAGACCAAGTCGCTGCCTTACAAATCTGTTCAACAGAAGCCTCATTTTTGAAAGCCCATGTGGAAGCCACTGCTCTAGAAGAATGAGCAGTAATTCTTTCAGGAGGCTGCTGGCCAGCAGTCTCATAGGCCAAACGGATGATGCTTTTCAGCCAAAAGGAAAGAGAGGTAGCAGTCGCTTTCTGACCTCTCCTCTTACCAGAATAGATAACAAACAAGGAAGATGTTTGTCTGAAATCCTTAGTTGCTTGTAAATAGAACTTTAAAGCACGAACTACATCAAGATTGTGTAATAGACGTTCCTTCTTCGAAGATGGATTAGGACACAGAGAAGGAACAACTATTTCCTGGTTAATATTCTTGTTAGAAACAACTTTAGGAAGAAAACCAGGATTGGTACGCAAAACTACCTTATCTGCGTGGAACACCAGGTAAGGTGAATCACACTGTAAGGCAGATAATTCTGAAACTCTTCGAGAAGAAGAGATAGCTATCAAAAACAAAACTTTCCAAGATAACAACTTAATGTCTATGGAATGTAAAGGTTCAAACGGAACCCCTTGAAGAACTGAAAGAACTATATTCAAACTCCATGGCGGAGCCACAGGTTTATAGACAGGCTTTATTCTGACTAAAGCCTGAGCAAACGCTTGAACGTCTGGTACCTCTGCCAGACGCTTGTGTAACAAGATAGACAAAGCAGATATTTGTCCTTTTAAGGAACTAGCTGACAATCCTTTCTCCAGTCCTTCTTGGAGAAAGGACAATATCCTGGGAATCCTAATCTTACTCCATGAGTAACCCTTGGATTCACACCAACAAAGATATTTCCGCCATATCTTATGGTAGATTTTCCTGGTGACAGGCTTTCTAGCCTGACTCAGAGTATCTATAACTGACTCAGAGAACCCACGCTTTGATAGAATTAAGCGTTCAATCTCCAAGCAGTCAGACGTAGAGAAACTAAATTTGGATGCTTGAACGGACCCTGTATTAGAAGATCCTGCCTCATTGGCAGTAACCATGGTGGGACAGATGACATGTCCACTAGGTCTGCATACCAAGTCCTGCGTGGCCACGCAGGCGCTATCAGAATCACCAAAGCCTTCTCCTGCTTGATTCTGGCAACCAGACGCGGGAGGAAACGGTGGAAAAACATAAGCCAGATTGAAGGACCAAGGCGCTGCTAGAGCATCTATCAATACCGCCTTGGGATCCCGGGACCTGGACCCGTAGAGAGGAAGTTTGGTGTTCTGACGGGACACCATCAGATCCAACTCTGGGGTGCCCCATAGCTGAGTCAGCTGGGCAAATACCTCCGGGTGGAGTTCCCACTCCCCCGGGTGAAAAGTCTGACGACTTAGAAAATCCGCCTCCCAGTTGTCTACTCCTGGGATGTGAATTGCTGAGAGATGGCAGGAGTGATCCTCCGCCCACCTGATTATTTTGGTTACTTCCGTCATCGCTAGGGAACTCTTTATTCCCCCCTGATGATTGACGTAAGCTACAGTCGTGATGTTGTCCGACTGAAATCTGATGAATTTGGCCACCGCTAGTTGAGGCCATGCCTGAAGAGCGTTGAATATCGCCCTCAGTTCCAGAATGTTTATCGGGAGAAGAGTTTCTTCCCGAGACCATAAGCTCTGAGCTTTCAGGGAGTCACAGACCGCACCCCAGCCTAACAGACTGGCGTTGGTCGTTACGCTGATCCACTCTGGCCTGCGGAAACATATTCCTTGAGACAGGTGATCCTGAGACAACCACCAGAGAAGAGAATCTCTGGTGGTCTGGTCCAACTGAATTTGAGGAGACAAATCTGCATAATCCCCATTCCACTGTTTGAGCATGCATAGTTGCAGTGGTCTGAGGTGTATCCGAGCAAAAGGGACTATGTCCATTGCCGCAACCATTAGTCCGATTGTCTCCATGCACTGAGCCACAGATGGCCGAGGAATGGAATAAAGAGCTCGGCAAGTAGTTAAGAGTTTTAGCTTTCTGACCTCCGTCAGAAATATTTTCATTTCTACCGAGTCTATCAGGGTTCCTAGGAATGGAACTCTTGTGAGGGGGGAGAGAGAACTCTTTTTGATGTTCACCTTCCACCCGTGAGACCTCAGAAAAGCCAATACAATCTCCGTGTGAGACTTGGTTCTTTGGAAAGTTGACGCCTGAATTAAGATGTCGTCTAGGTAAGGCGCCACTGCTATGCCAGGAGGGACCCTAGCACCTTTGTGAAAATTCTGGGAGCAGTGGCCAACCCGAAAGGAAGAGCCACAAACTGAAAATGCTTGTCCAGAAAGGCGAACCTGAGAAACTGGTGATGATCTTTGTGGATAGGAATGTGCAGATACGCATCCTTTAGATCCACGGTAGTCATATATTGACCCTCCTGGATCATTGGTAAGATTGTCCGAATGGTCTCCATCTTGAATGATGGGACTCTGAGGAATTTGTTTAGAATTTTGAGATCCAGGATTGGTCTGAAAGTTCCTTCTTTTTTGGGAACCACAAACAGGTTTGAGTAAAACCCCAGTCCTTGTTCTGCAACTGGAACTGGGTGGATCACTCCCATTGTATGTTGATCTTCTACACAGCGTAAAAACGCCTCTTTCTTTGTCTGATCTGTAGACAGACGAGAAATGTGGAACCTTCCCCTTGGAGCAGAGTCCTTGAATTCTAGAAAGTATCCCTGGGCTACAATCTCTAATGCCCAAGGATCGTGTACATCTCTTGCCCAGGCCTGAGCGAAGAGAGATTTTAAAGGCTTTGTCCTGGGGGAGAGCATGGCCTTTCCCCCCCCCCCCCCCCCGTTGTTTTCTGAAATAATCTCTTTCAATTCAGGCCCGAATAGGGTCTTCCCTTTGAAAGGAATGTTCAAAAGCTTGGATTTAGACGACACATCGGCCGACCAGGACTTTAGCCATAGCGCCCTGCGAGCCAAAATGGCGAAACCTGAATTTTTCGCCGCTAACTTAGCTATTTGGAAAGCGGCGTCAGTGATAAAAGAATTAGCTAGCTTTAGAGCCTTAATTCTATCCATAATTTCCTCATATGAGGTCTCCGTCTGGAGCGAGTCTTCCAGCGCCTCAAACCAGAAAGCAGCTGCAGTAGTTACAGGAATAATGCAGGCAATAGGTTGGAGAAGAAAACCTTGTTGAACAAAAATTTTCTTAAGTAAACCCTCTAATTTTTTATCCATAGGGTCTTTAAAAGCACAACAGTCTTCAATTGGTATGGTTGTGCGTTTAGCTAGTGTAGAAACAGCTCCCTCCACCTTAGGGACCGTCTGCCACGAGTCCCGCATGGGGTAAGATATGGGGAACATTTTCTTAAAAACAGGACATTTTACACAATTTCTCTGGGATCACCAAAGGGGCACAGTCATCCAGAGTAGCTAATACCTCCCTAAGTAAAACACGGAGGTGTTCTAGTTTAAATTTAAAAGCCAATGTATCTGAATCTGTCTGGGAGGAACCCTTCTTGAATCAGACACTTCTCCCTCAGACATCAAATCCCTCGCTCCCACTTCAGAGTGTTGTGAGGGTATATCGGATACGGAGCTATCACGCTTTGCAGGTAACACAGGAAGTTTAGATAAGAAGGCTGTAAGAGAATTATCCATGACTGCCGCTAAGTCTTGTAATGTAAAAGGGTTAGACGCACTAGAGGTACTAGGCGTCGCTTACACGGGCGTAACTGGTGGTGACACTTGGGGAGAGGCAGACGGGCTACCCTCGTTACCTTCAGTCTGAGAATCATCTTGGGCCACATTCTTAAGTGCAACAATATGATCTTTAAAGTGTATAGACATATCAGTAGAAGTGGGACACATTCTGAGAGGGGGTTCCACCATGGCTTCTAAACACATTGAATAAGGATTTTCCTTAGTGTCAGACATGTTTAACAGACTAGTAGAGTACACAAACAGGCTTGGAATCACTTTAATCAAATAAAAAACAATTTGAAAAAAAAAAAGTTACTGTGCCTTTAAGAGATAAAAAGAGCACACAATTTTACAAAACGGTGAAAAATGCAGCAATCTTTCTGAAATTTTCACAGTATGTAGCTAAAGCCTTAATAAGATTGCACCCCAAGTTTCAAAACGATTAACCCCTTAATGCCCAAATCGGAGCAGCCTAAAGCCAACACCTGGTTAAATCACTACAGCACCTTGCCACAGCCTTGCTGTGGCCCTACCTTCCCTTAGGGATCAGATTTGGGGGAATATAGCTTCTTTTAGGCCCTCAAACATCCGCAGGACCCTCCATGTGAAGCAGCATGAACTTCTCTGCAATTCTAATTGTGCATCTGAGGCACAAAATTAGGCCCCTCCCACTCTACTCCAGAGCTGTGAGGCCTAGTAAATCACTCCTAAGTGAATAAAAAACAGCCATGTGGTAATAACCCCAGAAAAAAACCCAAAAGGGCTTTCAAAGTGTCTTGCAAAACGATTTTTCCTTAGCCAAACAATCAATTGCCCTGAATAAGTGTCAACCAGTATATTAGCCCTATTATGTAAGCATTCAATTCCTTACTAAGTCTGTGAACATAGCTTACCCTCCCCTCATGGGGATATTGTCAATCTTCTAGCATTATCTCAGTCTTGTCTAGAAATAAATGACTGAACATACCTTATTGCAGATCACCCTGCAAACTGTTCCCCCCAACTGAAGTTTTCTGGTACTCCTCAGCCCTGTGTGGGAACAGCAGTGGATTTTAGTTACAACATGCTAAAATCATTTTCCTCTCAGCAGAAATCTTCATCACTTTTCTGCTAGAGAGTAAATAGTACAAACAAATTCACTTTACACTCCCGAGAGAGACATTAGGGCTTAGAGCCAGCAAAGAGAATGACTGGGGGGTGGAGCTAGAGGGGGAGCTATATGGACAGCTTTGCTACTTCCTGTAGGGAATGAGAATATCCCACAAGGATGAATCCGTGGACTGGATACACCTTGCAAGAGAAAAGTGGTTTAAAATAGTGTTCTCTGAGAACCTCATATCCTTTATCTCAGAATTATTACCCAAAATTCTTAAAATACCACCTACTCACCAACCCATAATGGTTGAGAGAGCACACAGGCTAGGTTCACCATATACAGACAGTAAAGGTAGAAACAGACCTAGGCCGATCATAGCGAAACTTCTAAATTTTCAGGACAAAATTACTCTACTTCAGCATTATCGCAGACAGCAGCCGATTACATTTAAAGGTGCTACAATTTTAATGTTTCAAGATTTTTCCGCTGATACAGCAGCAAAAAGACGGGAGTTAGCTCCCATTTGCTCCAAATTTATCCAAAAAGGCTACCGAGCAATGATAATATATCCTCACAAACTCAAGGTTATAGCACAAGAAGAAACACATTGGTTCGAAGAAACCAGCTCGGCTGAAAATTTCTATAAAACACTTGACTCCTTAAATTAATATTAAAAGCATAGAAACGTAACAAACTCTAAAAGCTAACAAAAAAAAGGATCTGGAATGCAGGCTCTTCTTAGGGAAGACCCTTGTCTATGGATAGACAAGGGTCAAGGGGTTTCTCCCCCTCACGTGTGTGGTAATTTTAATAGAAAAATTCTCTTTTCTAATATTGTTTTTTTTTTTTTTTTCTCATTTGTGGCTGGGCCCCCCCTTTTCTTTTTCAACTATATCTCTCTCCTAAATGGGAACAATAGACAAATGTAAAATAATATCATGGAATGTAGGGGGGATCTCTACACCTATTAAACGTAAGGCAATCCTTACACAATTACGTAAACTTCAAATTGATATTGGTTTCATACAAGAAACACACCTATCAGCAGAGGAAACCTTAAAATTAAAAACTTCTTGGGTCAAAGAAATATATTTTGCTGCTGGCGTCAAGAGAAAGAGGGGGGTAGCAATACTAATAGGTAAAAAAAGCAAGTCAGAAGTGGTTCATTGTGTGGCCGACCCGGGGGGGAGATATGTCCTCTTGAAAATAAAGATCGCCAAAAAGTTGTATACACTCTGTAATACATACGGCCCAAACGTATTTGATCCAGAATAATGGAATAATCTCCAGTCGAAACTTTTATCTTACACAGAAGGCTCTCTAATTATCGGTGGTGATTTTAATATGGCACCTCATTCCCCAATAGACAGGCTAAGACAAGGCACTAAACATCTGAAGCATAAAAGAGACAACTTAGAAACCAAGCTATACAAAAAAATCATGCACAACCTAGCCATATATGACATATGGAGAAATCAAAACCCAACTTCTCATAGCTTCACTTGCCTTTCGAAGGCCCATAAAACCATGTCTAGAATAGACATTTTTCTGATTGACGAGCGTATTTTAATATCAAAGGTCAAAGCGACAATTATGCCGATATTACTATCAGATCATGCACCTATTTCCCTTGAATTACAATTAGCAGATAGGCATCCCTCTTCTTCACGCTTCTTCTTTCCCTATTATTTAACATCAGACCTAAAGTTTAAAAAAAGGCTATTAAATAAATATAAAGAATATGCGCATTTTAATAGAGAACATCTTAATAGTCCTGAAATATTCTGGGAAACGGCGAAAGCTGTAATGAGGGGGGAAATTATTGCTTATGGCGCTATGCTATTAAAAAAACTCAGACAAAGGGAAAAGGAATCTTATAAATTTTTGCTGAACTCTTATAATCAATATTTATCTGATAGGACTCCTGCCAACTGGGCAAAATATCTGCGAGCGAAAAATGAAAGAGATGTCTTTGTACTATCCCAAGAAACACAAAAAGAATTGAAAATTCAAACCAGAATGTATAGGTATGGCAACAAATCAGGCAGAATATTGGCTAAATTAATTAAAAATGAAAAAAAACAATCAAACATAGACAAATTGCTCCATAAAGGGGAATATGTTACTAAACCAGAGGATATTCTGATGCTAATTTACGAATATTTTAAAGATCTGTATACGCCTAAAGCCACTGAGGCAAATAAATCTGCTGAGTTTTGGAGCGATATTGAATATCCCATACTGGCCCCAGAAGTTACCAACAGTCTCAATGCCCCTATTACGGCAGAAGAGATTGAGAAAGTAATATCTAAACTGTCGCCAAACAAAGCACCTGGTCCTGACGGCCTCCCCAGTGAATTTTACAAAATACTGCTTAGTGAAGTCACTCCACATATTCGTACTCTTTTTAACAGCTTCTTTATTGAGGGCAAACCTACCCCTCTTGCTTTTTCGCAGTCCTATACAACATTAATACTAAAAAAGTGATAAAGACCCAGCTTGCAAAGAATCATACAGACCCATAGCCCTTCTTAACGTGGATTATAAAATTTTAACAGCAGTATTGGCGGCTAGATTACAAGGGGCCATTGCAAAAATTATCCACCCAGATCAATCAGGGTTTCTAAATAATAGAAACTCTGCCGCTAAAATCAGGGAGGTATTAGTTGTGACAGAATATTATAAGGCGATGTCCGATGTGAGCAGCGGGGAAGAGGGCATACAAGATCTTGCCATTATTTCTATTGATGCAGAGAAGGCATTTGATTCAATTACTCATGAGCACATATATTCTTCACTTAAACATTTCGGTATTAAGGGTAAATTTATGGATTTCATAGTGAATCTCTACACCTTATCTGCTACAAGATTGGTAATTAACAACAATCTTTCCCCCTCTGTCCCTATAGGCAGAGGGACGCGTCAAGGCTGCCCTCTTTCCCCCGCTTCTCTTCAATATTGCTATTGAACCTCTGGCAATTAAAATAAGACAATCCATCGATGGTATTAGAATTCATAATCATGAAATTAAAATTGGGCTCTATGCAGACGATCTCCTCGTTTATATGACAAATACGAAACTAAACATCCCAAAACTCTTTTGTATAATGGATTATTTTGGTTCCTTCTCGGGATACAAAGTTAACTACACGAAATCTGAAATATTCTGGATTAGAAATACTGAGAACTCGGTTAAAAATATACCATTACGACAGGTTACAGATTCTTTCAAATATTTAGGGATACATATCCCGCTTAACACTGAGGATCTCTACAAACTTAATATTCCCCCAGTCTTGAAAGTAATTAAAGAAAAACTCAAGAACTGGCATAATTTGCCAATATCACTATCTGGCCGAATAGCCTTATTTAAAATGGCCCTGCTTCCGAAACTACTTTATATCCTCCAAAACACATCTTTATTACTGTTAGGGAAAGACATCCGATCAATTAACAGCGCACTTGTAGAATTTTTATGGCAGGGGAAAAGAGCAAAAATATCTCTCAGGAAACTCTCAGTACCAAGAGAATCCGGAGGATTGGCCCTGCCGGATTTATGGTTATATAACCTTTCTTTTCTTGCACGTATCGTCACAGACTGGATCTCTTGTAACAATTATATTCTAAACAATGATTTAGAATCCAATGTCTGTCATCCATATTGGCTATCCGCACTGATCCACCTTGACTTAAAAGAAATCCCAACAGAAATAAAAAAACTTAAAACAATTTATAACCCGCTTAAAGCTTGGCAAAAAATAACAAAGCTTCTCTCAATAAATAGCAAAGCCTCTCCATACCCTCTCCATACCTGCCGATATTAGGGAATCCTAAATTTCAGGCAGGCATTCTTTCTGGTGTTTTTAAGAGATGGCAATATACTGGTTTGACTAAGGTTCATCAAATAATAGATAAAGAAAGACATTGTATTAAATCATTTCAAGAATTAAACACAGAATTTGGCCTGCCAAATAAAGATTTCTTTGCATATCTGCAACTTAGGCACCTTGCGCTTGAATTAGTTAAAGCAAAAGGCTGGAACTGGAATATAGGTAAACTGGAAGACTGGTTAATACTAACTAGAAATGGCCGTATGTCTATTACACCCTGCTACCATTTCTTAGGTACAAACAAAGGTGCACCTGTTCTAACGCAATTGACTGCAAACTGGAATATACTAACTGCTCCGAGTAATATAGAAGTAAAAACTCTCCAACTCTCATTTAAAAAGATCACCCAAAATACACTTTCGGCTACATGGAGAGAAGCCCATGTTAAATTTCTTCACAGGGCATATTTCACCCCCGAGAAAGGCTACAAGTGCGCTAACGTAAATTTTAGTAAATGTCCCAAATGCTCATATCTCGCAGCCAACTTCTTGCATATGATATGGCACTGCCCAAAAGTCAGGTCTCTATGGCTCAAAATAGAATACTGGTTAAAAAACGTACTAAAAATAACCCCCCTCTCTTTAACACTATTCCAGATAGTATTTGGCCTAAGGGAAGAACCTGGTAAACAAAACAATGAAAAGGTTGTAATTTCTACCATACTAGCCACAAGATATCTAATTTGCAAAAAATGGAAGACCCGGTCAATTCCCTCTCTTTCTGAAGTGAAAAACTGTTTAAAAAAAACAGTGCATATTAGAACAAAGAGACACAAACATTGATAATGAACAAGATGTTAAAAGATTTTTCGATAACTGGGCAATCTTTCTAAAAATATTTTCTCCCACAGAAATAAATCATATAATTTTTCCTTTTCAAAACACAGAAATAGTCTTGCTAGGGAACTGGTAGACAAGAACTTCTCCTTAAGAGTAAATAAGAATTCCCCCTTTTTTTTTTTCTTTCTTTTTTCTCACACACGTGGGGGGGGGGGGGAATGGGGTGGGATTGGAAAAATAAATAAAACGCCAAGACATTCTTTCATAGATAATTACATAAGATATAACTACACTATGAATGCTAACTAACTTAGCTTTAGTTATTGAGGCTAAATAGATTAGACACAGAATTATGTAAACTAATGCAAGGTCACTTTTTTTATTTTATTGCCGCATAGTCTCTGTATTTTGTGTGCCTATTTCTTTTGGTTGATCTAGATGAATAATAATCGTAGTATTTCTGGCCTGCATCAACTATATTTTGGTTCTAGATATTTTCAAGGCTAAATATATAAGAATGATGAAGTATAATTAATAAAGCTTCAAATCTATATGCTATGTGAAAATTATCTTAATTTTGCTTAAATTTAGATATACTGTGTTTCAATTACCTTGTATCTCAGCCCTTATTTTTTTCTGCACAAGATAGTAAATGTATGATATTTGATCTATGTAAATTGTTTTGGTTTATAAATAAAAAGTATAAAAAAAAATAGTGTTCTCTATCTGAATCTTGACAGCAAACTGTTTTGTGGTTATCAGTTAAACATAAAACCCATAGTATATTATACCAAATTTCATGGTCCTGGCTAGTAGGTGCGGTCTGGCATATTGTCTATCTTCAAAAATAAAAGCGACAGTAAAGTGAAAAACAGAAACGTTCATGATTCCGATAGAACATGCAATTTTAAACAACTTTTCTAATTATGCTAAATTATAATATATGCTGTCTTAGACAATTTTTAAAGGACCAGGAAATGCAGTAGATTTGCATAATCAACAAATCCATGATAAAGACAATGCAATAGCACTGAGGCCCTGATATTCAAAGGTTCTCCAGCTTGGAGAGAAATTGCAGTTCAGACTTCACAGGGGCTGAACTCACTGAAAATTCAAAAGAAAAAGAGCAGAACTCTCCAGCACAGCAAGATCTCTATCATTTCTATAAATGAAGTAGACAAGCCCAGTGCAATAAAGCACTGCATGATATGAGTTTTGTTACACTTCTGTGTTACTTTAACAAATTAGGATCATACTTTGTATATTTCGGTTTGTATAAATAAATTACATTGCACCTTGAATTTGCTGCATTGCAAACTAATATGGTCACTTTCAGAAAGTGGGACAGGGCAGTTTCCTGGGCTGAACAGGGGAGTTCCTAGGTATGTCTGAAGATCTCTCGCCAGCTGTATGCAGGTGAAGTTCGCTCAAAATTCACAATAGACTTATTTAACTAATAGAAAAGTAATATACAGTATAGTAAATGTAGACAAAAGTTAAATTGTAGTGAAAACATTTCATTTTAATTTGGAATTGCTACAAACTGAGCCTTTATATCAGCCCCAGGGGTTCTCCAGTTACCTTCTCTCTCCCATGTGAAATGTTGTATTGCAGAGAGCTTCATTACTTTCTATTTCCAAGTCCCTACCCTTTTCATAGAAAATTGAGTGAATTTTGCCTCTGAAGCCTGCTGTATAGGTCAGAATTTGTAAAATCACAATACTAACTACACTGCTGTACACATAATAAAGTTTAAATTTGAAGCGTAAAGTGATATAAAACCAAAAGCACAAAGTGTAAAAGCAGCAGAACTCTCAAGTCATGCAGTGCTATATTGCACTTGGCTTGTCTTTTACAGAAATGCAGGGAACACCCCTTGAAGTAAAGCAAAATCTGTCTTTTAAAAAAAAATCACTAGGGATCTTGCAATGCTAGGAGGAGTCATTTTTTTCTGTCAAATTTCAAAGTTCTCTATTTCCACATGCATACAAGTATATTCTGTGAATTCTTGCACATGCTCAGTAGAAGCTTGTCGACAAAGTGTAAAAAGATTGTGCACATTGTTAAAGGAAGTAAATTGGAAGGTTGTTTAAAATTGCATGCTCTGAATCATTAAAGTATAATTTTGACTTGAGTGTCCCTTTAAAAAAGGGACATTGTAAACTAGATTTTTCTTGGCTTTAATGGATCTTCTATAAAACATTTTATGCAAATACAGGTTTGTTTTTATTTGGGGGGGAGGTTGTGTAAAAATGTAATTTTGCTTATTTTTTAAAAAATAACACATTGTGCTGATTTTCATATTTCAAACCAAGCCCCAAAATATTAGAATTAAAATGTTGTCTACCGACTCCCCCAGCTTGCTCTGGTTTGTGTAGAGGGTTTTTTTAATATGCAGGGGATGGGTGGGGGGAGTGTCTGCTCCCTTTTTGCTTTCCAGACCCTTTCACTGGTTCTCCAACACTAACCTCATTAACACTGCTAAACTGGGAGCTTCCAAGTAAGTTTTTAAAAGATTTTTACTGGATGTTTACATCAGTATCCGCACATATTCTTTATATTAGTGTATTACATGCAGTTATATGAAAATTAGTGTATATGAGCTTCAGCATCCCTGTTCTGAGAGTTTGTGTGGTCTAGCGCTTTACGGCTGAGCTCTTGTTGCTTATAGCACTTACAGCTGACCAAGACTCATCTAGTAGGGCAGAAATTTCACAAACTGACTTGTTTAGTATGACCCATCGTACTGCCACTGTGTGGCTATGGAGATGTCATGGCTACATGCTGGACTTCATACACTTATTAGCAATGGGTGTGGATGAAACACCTGAACTCCATTATTACAAGTATATACTTACCGAAAATATGCCCCCACACATACATTTTAAAATGATATTACACTATATATATATATATATATATATATATATATATATATATATATATATATATATATATAAAATATATATACACACAAATACCCAATCCCCGGAATTCCAAAATCCGTGCAATAATAATAAAAAAAAGTTACCATTTTCCCTGCCCGCATGTTTGGTATTTCATTTAACTGCAGCATCAGCACAAAACTAAGCACCCACAGCGCAGCTGTTTTTTCAATGAGATGACGTTTCTTTAGTCATTAGCTGTGCTATTGAAAAACTGAGCTGTGCTGTGGGTGGCCGGAGGCGCTTAGACAAAAAAAAATGTAACTGATGAATGAGGTCACCTTTATGTTAAGTGATGCTAATTCTAGCGTTTCATAACTAGTAGGGTTTATCATCACTTTAATGCATAACCATATAAATAAAAAACTATAACAAAATGTAAGATAAGTCACAGCTTTATTAATAGAACAGATATCAGAAACACTTTATTAGCATTTTATTAAATAGCCAGATTTATAGTTCAAACAGGAACGCCAAGGACAATCCCTTTCCATGGGTACACGAGTTGTGAGAGCAGCAGAGTTGCACAAAACAAACGCACGTACTCCAGCTGTTAAAACACCTGCAAAAAAAAAAAAAAAGTGAGAATATAGAACAAAATGTAAAAGTTATTCCTACAAACCCTAGAGAATAACATACAGTAGACATGGTGTACACTTTTCTCCTCAACTGTATCCATTTGAATGTGTTGTATTCAGGGAACACCTACAACTGGTATCAACTCATTCAGCAATATGCATTATTTTCTGTTTAACCCCTTAATGAACAGTGCTGTACAGGCGCAGTAGTTTATTAGCCCTAAAGGATGCTGCTGTCCTGGGCTCTTTCTGCGGCAATCTAGCTGACAGTGGCGAGATTGCTCTATTCTGCATGTCCCACTAGAGAAAAGAGCGCCGTGTGTGAATCCTACACTGCACAAAAAAAAAAAAAAAAAAACACACACACTACAGCCACACTTAAAGGGCCATAATACCCAAATGTTTAAACACTTGAAAGTGATGCAGCGTAGCTGTAAAAAGCTGACTAGAAAATATCTCCTGAACATCTCTATGTAAAAAAGAAAGATATTTTACCTCAAAAGTTCCTCAGTAGCCACCTCCCATTGTAAAGGATTTCTAAGCAGCATTTTAGTGTCTGGCCTGGGACAGCTGAAAGGATGAGCCTCATGCTCTCTCATTATTTCACCAATCAGGTAAAGGAAGCTTACTATGAAATCTCATTAAGTCAAATCTCATAAGATCACAGTAAGAGTTCATGACCTCAGCACTGCTGATGCTGATTGGCTGCTGTTCATTTCTTCATTTTTTATTTTTACCTGCAGCTGGGAGCAGGTGAAGTATAACTTTTTACACAGAACTTACTCTGCTGAGCTGAGGAGATTGTGAGGTAAAATATCTTCCTTTTTTACATAAAAATGTTCAGGTGATATTTTCCTGTCAGCTTTTTACAGTTATACTGCATCAGTTTTAAGTGATTTAGCATACGAGTATTATGTCCCTTTAACCTTACAAGCTACATGATTAACCCCTACACTGTCAGGAATTTCATAAGTCTGTGCCAAGTTCATACTTTATCTTGTGGGATTTGACAAAAAATTAATCGTAGTAAACTTTCTTTAGCAGAGAACGGAAATAAAGGGACATCTAAGGCGCATGATCCCGTGCTAGTCCTGGGACAAGCAAACAGATTCTTACATTTGGTCTATAATGGGATGAGGCTACCAAAGACACAGAGGTAACATACGGTCATTTTTTACAGTGATACTAAGGTGATATTTTATCGTCAGCCTTTTACAGATTTGCTACATCACTTTTAAATGATTCAGCATTTGGTTGTCTCTTTAAAAGTACAACTCCATCAGATCTGAAACCGTTTGTCCTAAAACAGAATTAAAGGGACACTCAAGTCAAAATAAACTTTGAATGATTCAGAAATAACATGCAGTTTTAAGACATAAAAATTTTGCAGTCTTTTTATATTCACACTTTCTGGGGGAACAAGCCCCTACTGAGCACGTGCACAAGCTCACAGGGTATATTTTTCTTTTTAAGAGCATGCCCATGTCTTAAGCACTGCATAGGCAAAAGGGTTTGCAACAATGCTCAAGACATCCGCTCGAGCCTACCTCATTATGCTCTTATGAAAAGAAATTTAAGCAAAAAGGGGGGGGGGGGGGTACATTATAAAGAGAAGTAAAATAAAGTTGTACACAAATATTCTGACAGACTGAAGCAAAGAGCAGTGATCATTACAGCATCCCAGAACCAGTTCTCACCTATAGAGGTGAATAGGAAATGAAGTAACTGAACAAGGTACAGTTTATATAGAGGGTGTGTGAGTTCTAGATGTGTTACAATAGTCACATTTTATCTATACTGATGAACCTATGAGATGGTGACAAAACAAGTTGAAATCCTTAAAAATTTAAAATGCTTCAGTTTTGTTTTGTGATTTGGAAATAAATTTTAAACAACTTTCCTTATTACTTCTATTATCAAATGGGCTTCATTCTCTTGTTATCATTTGCTGAAAGAACAACATTGCACTACTGGCAGCTAGCTGAACACATCTAGTTAGCCAATTACAAGAGACAAATGTCCGCAGGAACCTATAAGCAGCTAGCTCCCTTTACTGTAGGATATGTGCATATTCTTTTTTGACCAGAAATACAAAGAGAAAATTGAAGTGAATTTATAAGTGAGGGAGACAAATATTCCTTCTACCTGGGCCATGTGAATTTTTAAACCTGGAACCTTAGTGACTTAGCATTATGTGCCATTGCAATGACAATGAGACTTATGCAATTTTAATTAAAAAAAACACACAAAAAAACGAAACAAAACAACCCCCCCCCCCCGTAAGCAGAACATAAAAGGGATATGAAACCCAAATGTTCTGGGTAGCGCTTGCCGATTGGTGGCTAAATGTAGCCAATAAATCAGCAAGCGCTACCCAGGGTTCTGAACCAAAAATGGGAGGCCTAAGCTTAAATTCCTGCTTTTTCAAATAAAGATTAAGAGAACAACAAAAATTTGATAATAAGTAAATTGGAAAGTTGCATGCTCTGAATCATGAAAAAACAAAACATTTGGGTTTTTATATCCCTTTAAGATGCAGGGAAACAAACGCAAGCATTGAAAGTTGTAAATGCTACATCTTCACAACCACTCATGCTTACCTGGGCTGATGCAACGGAGAAATGTTTCATGTAGACATTTTGTCCAGTGTTTGAAGATCTGTATATAAAACAAAATCTATATACAGAAAACAAAATTAGTGTAAGAAACTAGACAACCTGGTGCTCTAAATGCACCCAGTGTACAAAAAGTACAGAGTTAAAGTTGCCTTTCCCATATTTAAGCCAAACATATTATACATAACAATCATACATAATATACATAATACATAATATATATTATACAGAACAATTATACATAACAAATATACATAATATATATTATACAGAACAATTATACATAATTATAAAAATATTGTACAAAATATTGTACAATAGATAACCAAACAGACTGAAATCTGATTAGCTTCCCATGATCACAGACAGTGAGAGCAGCCGCACTCTACACTCACTACCCGTGAACACTTCTGCAGACACAGAACTCAATGTGTTCAGTTACCATACTACAAATTATAACTTTATACAGAATAATAATATATAGAACATACATATTACACATAATATTATACAGAACATCCATATACATAATATATAGAACATACATATTATACAGAACTTACATATTATACATAATAATATTATACAGAACATACATATACATAATATATAGAAAATACATATACATAATATATAGAATACATAATTTATATTATACAGAACAATTATACATTATAAATATTATACATAATTATAAAAATATTGTACAAAATATTGTACAATAGATAACCAAACAAACTGAAATCTGATTAGCTTCCCATGATCACAGACAGTGAGAGCAGCCGCACTCTACACTCACTACCCGTGAACACTTCTGCAGACACAGAACTCAATGTGTTCAGTTACCATACTACAAATTATAACTTTAAACAGAATAATAATAATATATAGAACATACATATTATAAATAATATACAGAACATACATATTATACATAATAATATAATAATAATAATAATATATAGAACATACATATTATACATAATATAATAATAATATACAGAACATACATATTATACATAATAATAATATAATAAAATATATTATACAGAACAATTATACATAATTATAAAAATATTGTACAATAGATAACCAAACATAGACTGAAATCTGATTAGCTTCCCATGATCACAAACAGTGAGAGCAGCCGCACTCTACTCTCACTATCCGTGAACACTTCTGCAGACACAGAACTCAATGTGTTCAGTTACCATACTACAAATTATAACTTTATACAGAATAATAATCATCAAACATTATACATATATATCTCAACGTAGCGTTCTGAACACGGATGAATCTGGTTGAATCCTCGTCATACTTGAATGGTGTCCCAGCGAAGTCTCATCTTGTGCAGCTTTATGACGTAGCAGATCTTGAGCAGCAGAGGTGTCCTTTTCATGCAGCAAACAGCAGCTTGGCATACTTGAATGGTGTCCCAGCGAAGTCTCATCTTGTGCAGCTTTATGACGTAGCAGATCTTGAGCAGCAGATGTGTCCTTTTCATGCAGCAAACAGCAGCTTGACCGGATAACCTTAAACAAATGTTAATGGGAAATGCACAGGAGAGATATACATTCACAATAGACAAGAAAAAAAATGCCAAAAAGGCATCTGGAGGTACAGATTGGAATCTGCCTAGCTTTCCATGATCACAGGTGGTGAGAGCAGTCGGCCGCACTGTCCCCACCGCCTATAAACACAGTTGTCAAACACAGAATACAATGTATACCTCCTCCTGCCTTTGTTATGGCAAATGATCAAACATGAAATCATAAAACCTTAGCTTAACAGCAGCATTAAGGTTTCTGCTTTATAATTTATAAAGCAGTTTGTTACAAAATTGAATCTAATATATGGGAAAGGCAACAGTAGCCCCAGTCTCTGTCCTTACCAACTTGCAGCCTGGATGTCAGCAGACGCAGTTGAGGTGAAGACCTCTCTGTATATTATGGCCTCTCACTTCACATTGCTAGATCTGTTGAGAGGAAACAAAGTTTCAGTTCTTGCACAGCAATACATAAGTAGCTATAAAAAGTCATTTTATTAGCTATCCCTAAAAGGCAAATACAGAGAAGGGGGTGCAGTGAAGTGTGCTTCTCGCACTGCATGATAAACACAAACATGATCATTCATGTCCAGATTATAAGAGCAACACCCCCCCCAATCTCTGTCTAAAAGGTCATGAAAAGAAAGTATTTTCTATCTTCCCCATCTGTTTCCTAACGGTGTGTATATATGTTAACATAACGACACAGAAAAAAAAAAAAAAAAAATTACAACACATAAGAAAATACAGTAATATTTAAACATGGTTTAAACTATAACTCTAGGATGCTTGACTTATAAGTTAAACATTCACGATTCAGCTACAGTATAGAACAACTTTCCAATTTATTTCTATTACCAAATTTGCTTTATTCCTTTTGGTATCCTTTATTGAAGAATAAAGCCAAATCGGCTGAAAGGAGCCCAGGAGTGTGCACGTAAAATACAAAGTCTGTCGAAAGAACTGAAATAAGGGGGCAGTCTGCAGAAGCTTAGATACAAGGTAATCAGAGGTAAAAAGTACATTTAACATAACAGCGTTGGTTATGCAAAACTGGGGCACGGTAAATAAAGGGATTATCTATCTTTTTAAACAATAGCAATTCTGGTGTAGACTACCCCTTTAACAAAATGATACTAAGCAAAATTGATAACAGAAATATAGGAAACCTGTTTAAATGGATTAGATAGAGTGATATTTCAAAAAGGACAGTTCACCTAAAAATGTTCTCTAATTTAAATTGTTCTCAATGATCCCTTTTACCTGCTGGAGTGCATTTAATTGTTTCTAATTAACTCTTTTACCCCTATTTTGGCATTTGAAATGGCTTATTTAGCTTGTGGTTTCCCAACCTATACTGAAAGTTTTGATACTTGAGTCTCAGCTATTGCATAGCCTAAGTAAACACAGCCAGCAGAAGAAATTACACTCACAGTGGGGGTGCAGGATAGTTAAGTAATAAAATTATTATTTTCCATTGTTCCCTCTATGTATTGAGCTTGAGTTTTCCAGAGAAATATAAGATAAGGAAGCAAGAGTGTGTACACAACGTGATAACATAATGAGATCTGATATTAACTGAAACTCAACCCATTGTAATAGGCTGTGGTTAAAAAGCACAAAACCAGCTACTTCAGATACACAAAAACCGGAAAATGCAATTTCTCACATTTTATCTACTGCAGCTGGTATAACAAGTCATTGAAAATAAATGAATAAAAAAAAACTATTTTACAGTGTACTGTCCCTTTAAGTTTAATTTTTTTTTACCGCTGGCTGTTATGATGATCCCATGTGCAAGCAAGTACATTGAACATTTACATTAAAAAGGGACAGTCTAGTCAAAATTTAACTTTCATTATTCCGATAGGACTTGTAATTTTAAATCAACTTTCCAATTTACTTTTATTATCAAATTTGCTTTGTTTTCTTTTTATTCTTGGTTGAAACTAAACCTAGGTAGGCTCATATGCTAATTTCTAAGCCCTTGAGAGTTGCCTCTTACCACATTTTTTTAAATTTCTTTTAACAAGAGACTGTAGGCCATATAGATATCACTGTGTTCAGGCACAGGGAGATAGTCACAGTCATGTGATCAGGGGGCTGTCAGAAGGTTCTTAGATACAAAGTAATAACTTGGCTGTGCAAAACTGGGGGGGGGGGGTAATAAAGGGATTATCTGTCTTTTAAAAACAATAATTCTATCAGACTGTCCCTTTAATAAATAGCTGCCTATGCTCGTCAATCTTGCTTAAGAAGCTAAAACACTTATCTTAGGAAGAAAAAAAAAGGCTATATTGCCCCACAACATACTATTTAATGCCCCTTTAAGAGACAAGATAGATATACACTAGGACTATCAAATTCTTTCCCTATTCCTTTAAGGATAAAAGTTTATCAAAATTAAAAAGTACAGTCAGGCCACAAAAAGATGGGTCATTGAGGAAGTTACGTTGTGGAGACAAAACATGTTTGACCTAATATATTTCCACTTCCCTCTGATTTGAAACTGATGCTGCTGTTTTTAAAGTGCTGAAAAGGAATAAAGACTCTTTTTACTAACAGGAGTCTGCTGTGTCCTTTCTTGGAGTGCTGGAGGAATATTGCTGATTGATTAGGCCACAAAAAGACACTGCAAGGACAAGTGGACAACATTATAGTGGTAAAATTACATTAGTTAGAATATGTAATTTTAAGACTAGTGATCCTGCACCACTGTGTGTATTAACACACACAGTAGAAATACTGCTTGGGACCCCCAGAGCAGTGCCGGTCCCAATCAGCAGCGCTTTCTGCTTGGGACTAGCAGTGCTCTGTGGGTCTTGAGCAGGACATTATTGTTGGTGTTAAAAATGACATGCTCTAATGCTAATGCCAAGCAGATACAATCAGTAACACAACTCAGATGTTTAACTAGCGCCACCAATTGGGATCAGCACTGCTTTGCTGGTCCGAAGTACTACTCTGTGTTTACCCCTTTGCGGGTTAAAACACACAATAATGCAGGGTCACTAGTCTTAAAATTCCATTTGCTAATAACAAAATTAGAGCATGTAATGGTTTGACTATTATCAACAATTATACTATATGTCTGCAACAAAAATGATCTACTGTTATACAGGAAACAGCTCGAATACTATGAATTTAATGTATTTCACATCAATTTAACTCTTACCTGGTTTAACAAAGGAGGCACAGACATTTCTTTTGACAATAAGCTAGACACTAAGTGTTGGCTGTATGTCACCTGGTGCTGTAGATCTGAAAACTTTAGCATCACCTACAGATACAGGGAAAAAAATACATACTACTTAGCGTAAGAAACAGGACATTGTGGTAAATTTGCATTGCCTATAGTTAATACTCAAGTAGAAAATGCAGAGATAAAAACACTTATAAGAATGAACATAAAGTCTTAAGGTCTATATACTGGGCTGTACAGGATATCTATTTAGTGGGTTTAAGTGGTTAGCTATATGACCAAATGCTTCAAAACTACCGCCTAACAGTCACTCCATATCATCATTTCATAAATGCAACAATTATAAAATAAAGAGCATAAGACGGGAAAGAGTAAGAAATCCAGGGGTCTGTGGAAAGGTATAAAAGGATCAGGAATTAGGTTAGTAAAGATTTGGTAATTATAGGCAGTGACAGAGCAATAATAAATGCAACAAGAGTGTACCATGAATGTTAGTTGTGCATTTTCTAGGTTGGGCTTGCATGGGACATATGATGGGGAACATGACCTAAGGCTGAGGAGACAAACTTTTAATGAACCACAGTATATAACTAGCCTTGGGTAGCTTCAGCAGGGGCCCGCTGCTTCCACTTCCCAATGACACAGCTGCTATGAAGACCGTTAACTGTACCTACCGCTAACAAACATATGGAAGAGAGATCTTTGCCAAAGAGGTTTTACTTGGATATAGCATGTGTGAAGCAGTCATGTAGGAAAACAAGACAAAGGTCCTTAGAGTACTTTGAAAAGGAGCGATATAGTGGTCATGTACTTTAATAGGACAAAATGCATAAGGCTATTTTTATTTAATAGACTATAAAGTCAGAAACTTTACTTTGAAAAATAGGGGGAAAAGGGAAAATTCAAAATGCTATATTAGAGGTAAATTATTTTATTTTAAAATATCATGCTCATAAGCGTCAAGAGACAATTTACAATCCACCATAGCTTTACAGCTGTATCCATGGGCACAGGGAGCAGGCGCGCACTGCTCCACATGTCCATAAAAACAGCTGCCACCATGTGCAGAGAGCTCACTGTAACATCTGCCAGTGATCATGTTGGGTCTAACAGGACAGAAGTAAATTATGCTGTTAAGCAGCCATTGAAAATAAGGGGGGGGGGGGGGATGCCATGCTAGAGGCAGTAATTTATTTTAGACTATACATGCCCAAAGGCTTCAGAAACAGTTTACACCCCACCATAGCCTTACAGCTGTAGCCACGGGCACCAGGAGCAGGTGCGGACTGCTCTTAGTGTCCGTAACTACAGCTGCCACCATGTGCAGAGAGCTCACTGTAACGTCTGCCAGTGACCATGTTGGGAATATCAGGAGGGAAGAAAGTAAAATTATGCTGTTAAGCAGCCATTGAAAATAAGGGGGGGGGGGAATGCCATGCTAGAGGCAGTAATTTATTTTAGACTATACATACCCAAAGGCTTCAGAAACAGTTTACACCCCACCATAGCCTTACAGCTGTAGCCACGGGCACCAGGTGCGGACTGCTCTTAGTGTCCGTAACTACAGCTGCCACCATGTGCAGAGAGCTCACTGTAACGTCTACCAGTGACCATGTTGGGTTTTATGGGAGAGAAGTAAATTATGCTGTTAAGCAGTCTTTGAAAATAGGGGGGGGGGGAATGCCATGCTAGAGGCAGTAATTTATTTTAGACTATACATGCCCAAAGGCTTCAGAAACAGTTTACACCCCACCATAGCCTTACAGCTGTAGCCACGGGCACCAGGAGCAGGTGCGGACTGCTCTTAGTGTCCGTAACTACAGCTGCCACCATGTGCAGAGAGCTCACTGTAACGTCTACCAGTGACCATGTTGGGTTTTATGGGAGAGAAGTAAATTATGCTGTTAAGCAGTCTTTGAAAATAGGGGGGGGGGGGAATGCCATGCTAGAGGCAGTAATTTATTTTAGACTATACATGCCCAAAGGCTTCAGAAACAGTTTACACCCCACCATAGCCTTACAGCTGTAGCCACGGGCACCAGGAGCAGGTGCGGACTGCTCTTAGTGTCCGTAACTACAGCTGCCACCATGTGCAGAGAGCTCACTGTAACGTCTACCAGTGACCATGTTGGGTTTTATGGGAGAGAAGTAAATTATGCTGTTAAGCAGTCTTTGAAAATAGGGGGGGGGGGGGGGAATGCCATGCTAGAGGCAGTAATTTTAGACTATACATGCCCAAAGGCTTCAGAAACAGTTTACACCCCACCATAGCCTTACAGCTGTAGCCACGGGCACCAGGAGCAGGTGCGGACTGCTCTTAGTGTCCGTAACTACAGCTGCCACCATGTGCAGAGAGCTCACTGTAACGTCTGCCAGTGACCATGTTGGGTTTTATGGGAGAGAAGTAAATTATGCTGTTAAGCAGTCTTTGAAAATAGGGGGAAATAAAATATAAACCTAGGGGCAGAAATTAATTATTTTAGACTAGTCACATGCCCAGAGGCTTCAGAAATAGTTTACACCCCACCATAGCTTTACAGCTGTAGTCACGGGCACCAGGAGCAGCCGCGGACTGCTCTTAGTGTCCGTAACTACAGCTGCCACCATGTGCAGAGAGCTCACTATAACATCTGCCAGTGACCATGTGACACCTACATATTAATAACCTGTACTTACCTGCAAACTGGTCTCACAGCCTTGTGGAAGAAAATTAAGCTGTCATATGCTTGAAGTTTCCATAAAGCCATTCTGCCATGCCATCGCCTGTTTCTAACCGCTGGAGCCATTTTTGAGCTGGACAGATATTTCAAAGAAGCCAGCTAAAAGAGACAAAATAGACTTAATGCAATGACATTATAGATTCCATTTAGAGAAGTAACCTAGAAGAGGTAGTCAGTCTATATGAGAGAAAAAAAAAAAAGAGAAAAAAAAAAAGAGAAAAAAAAAAAAGACAAAAAAAAAAAAGAGAAAAAAAAAAAAGAGAAAAAAAAAAAAAGAGAAAAAAAAAAAAAGAGAAAAAAAAAAAAAAAAAGAGAAAAAAAAAAAGAGAAAAAAAAAAAAAAAAAAAAAAAAAAAGAGAAAAAAAAAAAAGAGAAAAAAAAAAGAGAAAAAAAAAAAAAAAAAAAAAAAAAAAAAAAAAAAAAAAAAAAAAAAAAAAAAAAGAGAAAAAAAAAAAAGAGAAAAAAAAAAAAGAGAAAAAAAAAAAGAGAAAAAAAAAAAGAGAAAAAAAAGAGAAAAAGTATATATACACACACTATACATATATCTATATATATCTATATATACACACACACACATTTTAAAAACAAAAAACAAACACACACCATGCAACCACACTCAAAATACTTAAAGGGACAGTTTACTCAAAAATGTTCTCTTTAATTTGTTCGAAATTATCTATTTTACCTGCTGGAGTGCATTGCATGGTTTACAAGTAGCTAGTTTACCCTTATTTTGGTATTTGAAATAGCCGATTTAGCCTGTGGTATCCCAACCTATACTGAAAGTTTTTGGACTTAAAAAGAAGTCATTTTGGGAACAAAATACTGTCCCTTTAATGATTTCATATACTTGTAGTTGCTTAATCAAAATAAAAGCAATTAACTTGTAATGTGTTAGTAAAATATATTTTATATTATATCATAATCCCTTTATTATCTATTCCCTAGTTTTGCATAACCAACGCTGTTATAGAAATATTCTTTTTACCTCTGATTAAATTGTATCAATGCTTCTGAAGATTGCCTCCTTATCTCAGACCTTTTGACAGACTTGCATGTCAGGCAATAAATGTGCTTACTCTTAAATAACTCCACGGTCACATGCACAATGTTATTTAATATGAAACATGAACTAAAACCCTCTAGCAGTAAAAACTGTCAAATACATTCAGATAAGAGGCAGCCTCCAAGGGCTTATGAGCCTACCTAGGTTAGCTTTCAACTAATACAAAAAGAACAAAGCAAATAGGAAAGTTTTTAAAAATTGCATGCACTATCTGAATCATGAAAGTTTAAGTCTGACTAGACTGTCCCTTTAAGTCCAAGTAATTGACAAACTATGTAAACACAGCCAGCAGAAGAAATGACACTCCTGGTGGGTAGAAGAGATAACTAAATAACATACTTTTCCATTGTAAGTATTGGGGTTTGGTTTACAAACAGACACAAGATAAGGAAGCAAATGTGTGTACACAAACTGGTTACATAACGAGATAAATTGTACCTAAAACCAGAAATGTAATATCTTATAAATAAACCTGAAAATGCAATTCCCCATACACTTTATATACTCTGCAGCTGGTATAACAAGTCATTGGAAATACATTAAGCAAAAAAACAATTTTACTGTATACTGTCCCTTTAAATAGAAAGGTAAAAACAGAAATGTGCATAAATGCATTTAAATAGAAGCATTTACACAATACTGTATACAAAACATGCTCAAACAACACAAAGCACACTGAATGAATTTAAAAAAACAATACTAGCAGGCAAGGTTTTTCCTTTAAAAAAAAAAAAAAACCTTCCTTGTGCAAGTGAGTAATACACCCATTTATTTAAAATGTTGGCTATTTCTATTGGCTACTTCTAGAGACATTTACAGACTGATCTCTTTTACACTAAAAAAATAATCTGCCATTGCAAGTTTCAGTTCCTTCCTAGCCTAATTATGTGCTTACCCACAAACAAGCTACACATCCCATTCAGTCAGTACAAAGCAGTTTGTTTTTTACACTGCAGAGCTGTCTCATTTACTTAGGGACTTTTTATCCACTGAAATCAAGAGCACTGTCTCTTATTTGTAATCAGAGCTATAGATCAAATCAATGCTACACAACTAAACGTTTATAATATCAAGAAATCTTTTGTAAAAGTTTAACAGCAAAATGCTTACAGTATTAATGGAGAAAGCACACGTAATGAAGCTAGTGCATTTATAGGTTTCTGCATTGCAGCTAAACTGTTTACTAGGTCACACTGAAAGCATAATAAGCAAACAATTTAAGCACTTCATATACACACTCATCTGCAGGCAAACACATGATATAAATATCACTGCTGAATATAAGATACAAATCACATATTTAACACAACAAAGTAATGTATATCTCACCTGCTAAAAAGCACAAACATCAACAATTTTTTTTGGCGCAATTTCAGTCTTCCAGAAGCAACCTCATGGCTTTATGATCATGTGGCATACAGCAACCAATCAGAATAAAGGTTTTTTTTTTTTTTTGTTTTTTTTTTTTTTAAACATGCTTTATTTGTAAGTAACACTACATGATGAAAAGTGAATTTCTGACGAAACAGTTCATTTTTATTATGGTTTTTTTTTCTAGCAGATTTAACAACATTTAATGAAATGTAAGTTATTTTCTTGGATATACAGCAATATTTAACTTTAAAAATTGGTATGGGGTGAGCAACAATAATGCTGGACTGGTTATATCTCCAAAAGCAAAAGGGAACAGTCTTAAAGGGACATGCACACACAGCCTTTAAATAGACAACTCATGTCACACACAGTCTTAAAGGGACAGATCACAGTATGTGAACCTTGCACACGCTAAGTCTTAAAGGGGCAGGCACACACAATGCACACAGACTTAAAGGGACATGAAACTTTTTTCTAACATGTTTCAGATAGAGAATACAATTTTAAACAACATTCCAATTTATTTCTATTATTTAATTTGCTTCATTCTTCAGATATCCTTTGTTGAATATATATCAATGAACATGGGTGAGCAAATCAGCAGCTACTGAGCATATTTAGATATGCTTTTGAACAAAGAATATCAAAAGAATGAAGAAAATAAGATAATGGAAGTAAATTGGAAAATTGTTTAAAATTGCATGCTCTTTCTTAATCATGAAAGAAAAATTGTGAGTTTCATGTACCTTTAAGGGGACAGCACATCACATGCATGCAATTATGGTACAGGCACACAAGAAACACAGTCTTAAAGGGATAGGCGCACACACATTTTGCACACAGCCTTTAAAGGGACAGGCACACACACACACAACACATACAGACTTAAAGGGGCAACACACCACACGCATGCAATCTTAATGGCGCAGGCAAACAACCAAGCAAGGAAAACTACGACTTAAAAGGATTGATGCAACACAATGCACACAGCTTTTAAAGGGACAGGCACTCACACAATGCACACAGACTTAAAGGGGTAACACACCACACATGCAATCTTAATGGCACAGGTGCACAAGCACCCAAGGAACACTCAGTCTAAAAGGGATAGGCGCAGACACACATAATGCACACATGCTATAAAAGGAACATGCACACACACAACGTACACATACTTAAAGGGGCAACACACCACATGCATGCAATCTTAATGGTACAGGTGTACAAGCACCCATGGAACACTTAGTCTTAAAGGGATAGGCACAGACACACAATGCACACAGCTTTTAAAGGGACAAGCACACACACAATGCACACAGACTTAAAGGGACAGCACACCACACGTATGCAATCTTAATAGTACAGTCACATAACCACCCAAGAAACACTCGGTCTTAAAGGGGTATGAATACACACAGCTTTTAAAGGGAAAAGCACACATAACGCACACAGACTTAAAGGGACAACAAACCACACACATGCAATCTTAATGGTACAGACGCACAAGCACCCAAGGAACACTCAGTCTTAAAGGGAAAGGCACACACACAATGCGCACAACCTTTAAAGGGACAGACACACATACACAACACACACAGACTTAAAGGGGCAACACACCACACGCATGCAAACTTAATGGTAAAGGCACACAACCACCCAAAGAACACTCAGTCTTAAAGGGGTAGGCATACACAAATAATGCATACAGCCTTTAAAGGGACAGGCACAACACACACATACTTATAGGGATAACAAACCACATGCATGCAATCTTAATGGTAAAGGCGCACAAGCACCCAAGCAACACTCAGTCTTAAAGGGATAGGTGCAGACACACAACACACACAGCCTTTAAAGGAACTGGCAGACACAAAACAGACTTAAAGGGGCCACACACATGCAATCTTAATAGTACAGGCGCACAACCACCAAAGGAACACTCAGTCTTAAAGGGGTAGGCATACACACAATGCACACAACCTTTAAAAAGGGACAGATCACCTTATGTGCACACGCATAACCTTGCACTGTCTCAAAGCAATGCACTTAACCTTAAGGGGTCAGACACGTACACTGATGCACACAACTCATTCAGCCTTTAAATGGCTTTAAACACTTGTCCTTAGGATTTTGTGTTTTTTTTATTCATAAAGTTTTTTTAGTTTTTAAAATGCAAATCCTTTTTTTTTTTTTATTATAGGTGTTCCAATTTGTGGTTTTTTTACATTTACTTGCGCTTTCTGAGCGCTCCATGTCGAATCCGTGCAGACATGGCTGTGAGTGGACAAAACCGGACGTCTGTGCTTATTGCTGTGAGCGCACAGGAATGTAGACATCGCGCTCACATCATAACTAAAAAACTACTGCTGCTATAAAGTTTGCAGCTATTATCTTTATTTTTTTTTCTCAAGCATATCTTTTAAACTGGCATCAGCTAGTGTTTGCTATATAGCTATAGCTAATACACTTGTAAGTGGGGTTGCCAAGTGTCCCTTAAAATACAGAACACTTATAAGTTACACATGCTGCAGGGTGTGCAGGGAGGAATATAAATAGTGCCGTCCAGAAACACAATACATGTTCCTCCCTGCACACCCTGCAGCATGTGTAACTCTTAAGTGTCCAGGAAAACATGACTGAGGTGGCAACCCTACTTGTAAGCTAATCATTCTTTTTTACTCTGTTCATAATGTAAAATTCATTCTTGTGGTGTGAGAGAAAGAGGGATGGGTAGGGATCACCCGACCCAACACACTGTTCCAGCTCAGCAAGGCGGCTGCTGTCTCAAATTTATTCTGGTATCTTCAACACTAACCTGTGTCACCCTTCTACCCCTCTCCTTTCTCTCCAAGCTCCCACTCAAGCCATACATTTTTTTTCTTTCCTATACCTTTCAGAGTTTGTTTAGATCGGACCCTTTGCAAATCTTCTCCTTAGTTTTTGATTTGTGGCTTTGACCAGCAGCTCACACTCTCTGTGCTCCTCATGTTATAGCATCAGTGGCTTGTCTAATTAGCAGGTATTAGGAAGATCATAAAAGATACTGTAGGGCAGTGATTTGCAACCTTTTTTTTTGCCGTGGCACACTTTTTTACATTAAAAAATCCCATGGCACACCACTATCCCAAAATTTTACAAAATCACACATTGTAGCCTAATATAGGATATACAGGTGGCCCTCGTTTTACAACGGTTCAATTTACACCGTTTCAGAATAGCAACCTTTTTTTTCCCAGTCATGTGACTGCTATTGAAAAGCATTGAGAAGCAGTGCATTTATTAAAATAGCCAGTAGGTGGAGCTGTCTGCTTGTGTTGCAGCAAAGCTAAGCAAGCTGAAATTTATCAGTTTAACCAGACCTGAGCTATTGAGCAGATTTCAAAGGAACAAGATCTTCCTGTCTATAACTCAGTCCAGATTGGAATGCATAGAAAGAACTGTTTGCAGAAAAATGCACGTGAAGTCTATGTTGTGTGATTATTTTATTTGGTTTATAATGTTGTTTAGCAAATGTTTTTGTTCATTTAACTTACTTTAATTATATATTCTGTGTTGTTTGATTATTTTATTAGGTTTATAATGCTGTCCAGCATTTAAAGTCTTCATTTCAAAGCTTTTAAAATAATGTATTGGGTGTTACTTATGACAATTATGAGAGGGGCCTGGAACCTACCTACCTCACTTCCCATTGACTTACATTATAAATTGGGTTTCAATTTACAACGGTTTCGATTTACAACCATTCCATCTGGAACCTAACCCCGGCGTAAACTGAGGGTTACCTGTATATATATATATATATATATATATATATATATATACACACACTGTACTGTGCTGTCATGCCATGCCTCCTATAAACTATACATGACATATTGACATTCATTCACAAACAATCATAATGATTGTCTGTGAATAAATGTCAATGTCATGGTTGTAAATGATGCCTGATGAGCCTGTCACATACCTCCCAATATTTAAAAATTTGAAAGAGGGACACCCCCGCACTGTTGTCAGTCTGCCGCGGCACACCTGAGGATCTCTCACGGCACACTGGTTGAAAAACACTGCTGTAGGGAATGCTTCATTTGTCTTGTTTAGGAGTAGGGAGAGGTCAGCTATAGTGAAGTATTCTGTTCTGTGCACACCATGGATAATAATGATCAGGCAGCCATATGATCATTATTATCCATGGTTTGCACAGAACAGAACACTACACTATAGCTGACCTCTCCCTACTCCTAAACAAGACAAATGAAGCATTCCCTACAGTATCTTTTATTAAAACCTAAAAATAAATGGTAAAAATAAATGATAATTACATGGAAACAGAAGGTTTTTAGGGTCCCTTTAAAAAGACAATTTACACCACACGCACACAATCTTATTGGTAAAGGAGCACAAATACCCAAAGCACACAGTCTTAAAAGAACAGCTGATACCATACACAGTCTGAGAGGCAACACAAGTCTGTGTATCCTTCAGACTAGTACCAGGCTCCTCTCCCCTGGACTCCTCCTCAGGCATTAAAGGGACATAAAACTCAAACATTTTCTTTCATTATTCAGATAGAGCATGCAATTTGAAACTTTCTAATTTACTTCTATTATCTAAATTGTTTTGTTCTCTTGAATTCTTTTATTGACAGGGATACCTAGGTAGACTCAGGAGATGCTGATTGTTGGCTGCACATATATGTCTCATGTTATTGGCTTTCCAATGCTCCTAGTAATGTATTGCTGCTGCTTCAACAAAGGATACCAAGAGAATGAAGCAAATTAAATAATAAAGTAAACTGGACAGTTGTCTAAAATTGAATCATGAAAGAAAGATTTCAATATCCATGTCCCTATAAGGCCTAATTGATCTTTTATGCCTCCTTAAAAGGTACAGGACACCTTACTGCACATGAACAAAAATCACTCTCTTTGACAAAAGCCTTTTATGATACTACCCCTGTCACATAAATTACACATTTGGGGCTGTTAGCTACTGGGACCCATGAAGCACCTAAGCGAACAGAGCTTTAAAAGGACACCGTCTTAAAGAAATAGGCACACAGCCTTTAAAGGGACAACTGCACACAATTTAAATGGTACACGCCTTAAAGGAATAGATTACACCACACACAGACAACAAACAGTCTTAAAGGGACAGATGCACTCACACAATACATACAGCCTCAAAGCACTCTAAATACAGTATTAAAGGGACAGATCACAGCATGCACAAAGACAGGTGGTGCATGCAGTCTTAAAGGGAGCGCTCACACCATATGCACAGTGTCTTCAGGGTACAGTCGCACGCAGAGTCACACAACCTTAAAGGAACAGCTCACACCATGCGGACACAGTCTCAAATGGGCTTGCGCGCACACACACAATACACGCAGGCTTACAGGACAAACAAACAGCAGGCACAAAAACACACAGCCTTAAAGGGACAGCTCACAGTTTTCATGCACAGATTCAAATGGTTTAAAATGTTATTGTTTAAAAAAATAGATAATCCCTTTATTTACCCTTCCCCAGTTTTGCATAACCAACACTTAAAGAAATATACTTTTTACCTCTGTAATTACCTTGTATCTAAGCTTCTGCACACTGCCTCCTCATCTCAGATCTCAGCATACAATTTTAGAGAATTTTCCAATTTACTTCTATTATCAAATTTGATTAATTCTCTTGGTATAATTTGTTGAAGGAGCAGCAAAGCACTATTGGGAGCTAGCTGGACATATTGCATCAGTCAATAACAAGATGCATATAAGCGCAGCCACCAATTAGCAGCAAGCTCCCAGTAGTGCATTACTGCTCTTGAGCCTACCTAATTATGCTTTTAAAATAAGGATTCAAAGAGAACAAATTAGATAATAGAAGTACAATGTAAAGCTGTTTAAAATGGCATGTTCTATCTGAATCACGAAAGTTTAATTTTGACTTTACAGTCCCTTTAATTCCATAGTTCCTCTGCAATTCTATGTAAATAGGAATCAACCCCTTACTAAATTTCAAGAAGCACAATGAATATAATTTTGTTTGGATTGGGACAGATCTGCACAAGTACCTAAGTGTGAGGAGGGAGGGGCAAGCAGTAAAAATGAAACATAATTATTTTAAACTTTATTATTATATTTATTTTAATTGTTATTAAGACAATTATTATTTTTCTTTGCTGAAAAGTTAATCAAATTATGAACAATTGACTTATTAAACTAGAGATAATTCACCTACCAATAATTTCATAATACAACTGGAAAAAAAAATCTAAAAGCTTATTCTAAAAATTAAACCTTTAATGTAGAAAACCATGATTTAAAATGAGCCTGACTCTAGTGATTTCAGTTGTGGTTTAAAAATGTGTAATTTGGGATTGAAATGAATTTGATTTTCTTTTTGTCTGGTTATATTAATGTAATGCAGGTTAAATCATAATGCTCTTCATCGGCTGCCTTATCCCCACTCAAACATATAATTAGCATAGGAAGAATACTTTTGTATCAAGAACAAAGTCAATTATTAACAATTCGGCATCTGTTTAGCAGGACACCACAAAGCATCCTGGTTTATATGATGTTACACATCCTGAAATTATGCATGAGGAAGGGCTGGGCTAGTCCCGAAACGTTTCAGATATTTGTTGACTCATGTTGTAATATTAATAAAGGTCTTTTATTATTGGAAGTGCTGGAGGACTTGTTGCTTTACATATGATTTGAGACTTGGTAAGTCTCCTCTGGGCACTCTATTTAACCCTTTAACGCCCTTAGGACGTTGTATTTTGTCCGAATTTTGCTGGTGCTTTAGCGTCGAAGGACGAAATACGTCCTAACTGCTTGGCTTTCCCGAAGCCACTGGCGCTTCCCTGATGGGATCGCGATCTGGTGGGCTTGCCTAGCATCATAGGGATGCCCCCCTGACGCGATCCCATCATTGAAATATTGTGATCACTTGCACGATCGCAAGATTTAAATTTGTTTATATCGGAACAGTTGTTCCGATGTAGACAAGTTTACCCCGGCAGGAAAAGGGTTAAAAAGTGCTGTTCCTATACCTGGATTGTTTACACATCCTGAAATTAGTCAGTGTTATTGCCTCAGTATGTTTAAAGGGATGGTAAACTCAGTATAGGGTGAATATGTTATCGGTATTATCATATTGTATAAAAATTTCTGGTGAAATTTCGATAAAAACATGAAATAGCAATTTACCTATAATTTCCAAATCAAGAATCTATCCGTTCCGTAAATTCGCCAGCCCTCCGTGATGTCACATTGATTTTCCCTGCCTGTGTCCAATCATCTATCCAGTCGCTAGACAGGCTCTTAGCACTACAATTTTTGCGCATGCGCCTTAACGATTAGTCCCGACGATACTACCAACCAATCAACATGATCCAAATCCTTATAAGAATTTGCGCGTGCACGGTTGATTTCACGCATGCGTCATGTTATTTTTCACACGGCACTCTCGGCACTCGAAAGTAAGCAATGTATTGTATACTTTTAGTTTACGATACATTCTTTACTTGGAGCAGTGCCAGTAAGTACATCACACAAATTTCGATTGTCAATATGTTTGTATAGAAAATAAAGTATTTACGAACACATTTGTTTTAATCATTATTTATTTTGATCGCTGTAATGCAATGAAGATATTATTCAGAGCAATGATACTTGATATATTTAGCAAATGACTACAACTGATATTGATGGGTATTGACTATCTAGAAAGATAAATATTATTCTTGAAAATAATAACCTTTGTCAAGATCGCTCAAACACCCGCTAGACACCAAATGTGCGTTCGCAATGTGAAAAGTAAACATTGACTGTCACGAGTCAATGGGGGGTAGTTATCAAGCCGTCTTCTTTTCTGCCTTCGCCGGCCCAATACGCCCGCCTACCTTCGCCGCCGCGGACCTTGAATACGTTCGCCTAAGTTATCAAATAAAGCTGTCAAAAAGCCGCGGGGCGATGAGCAGCGGACTGTGAGAGTTATCACTCATCCGATCTCGCTGCTCTTCGGCTTTTTCCCAGCTTTATTGCTAGCCTGTCACTAAGCACCCACACTAAACTACACTGTTCTATCCCTATACCGGCGCCCCCGGAGCCTCCCGCAACTCAATAAAGTTACTAACCCCTAAACCGCCGCTCCTAGACCCTGCCGCAACTCTGATAAATGTATTAACCCCTAAACTGCCGCTCCTGTACACCGCTGCCACCTACAGTATACCTAGTAACCCCTATCCTGCCCCCCCTATACCGTCGCCCTCTATAATAAAATTATTAACCCCTATCCTGCTGATCCCGCACCTCGCCGCAACTAAATAAATAGTTTAACCCCTAAAACGCCGCTCCCTGAACCCGCCGCAACCTATATTAAATTTATTAACCCCTATCCTGCCCCCCCTACACCGTCGCCACCTATAATAAATTTATTAACCCCTATCCTGCCCCCCACTGCACCGCCGCCACTGTAATAAAATTATTAACCCCTAAACCTAAGTCTAACCCTAACCCTAACGCCCCCCTAACTTAAATATTAATTAAATAAATCTAAATAATATTTCTATTATTAACTAAATGAATCCTATTTAAAACTAAATACTTACCTTTAAAATAAACCCTAATATAGCTACAATATAAATAATAATTATATTGTAGCTATCTTAGGATTTATTTTTATTTTACAGGCAACTTTCAATTTATTTTAACTAGGTACAATAGCTATTAAATAGTTATTAACTATTTAATAGCTACCTAGCTAAAATAAACTGAAATTTACCTGTAAAATAAATCCTAACCTAAGTTATAATTACACCTAATACTACACTATACTTTAATAAATTATTCCTATTTAAAACTAAATACTTACCTGTAAAATAAACCCTAATATAGCTACAATATAAATACTAATTACATTGTAGCTATCTTAGGATTTATATTTATTTTACAGGTAACTTTGTATTAATTTTAGCTAGTTAGAATAGTTATTAAATAGTTATTAACTATTTAATAACTACCTAGCTAAAAGAAATACAAAATTACCTGTAAAATAAATCCTAACCTAAGTTACAATTAAACCTAATACTACACTATCATTAAATTAATTAAATAAACTACCTACAAATAACTACAATTAAATACAATTACATAAACTAACTAAAGTACAAAAAAATAAAAAAGCTAAGTTACAAAAAATAAAAAAATAAGTTACAAACATTTTAAAAATATTACAACAATTTTGAGCTACTTACACCTAATCTAAGCCCCCTAATAAAATAACAAACCCCCCCAAAATAAAAAATGCCCTACCCTATTCTAAATTAAATAAAGTTCAAAGCTCTTTTACCTTACCAGCCCTTAAAAGGCCCTTTTGTGGGGGCATGCCCCAAAAAGTTCAGCTCTTTTGCCTGTAAAAGAAAAATACAACCCCCCCCAACATTAAAACCCACCACCCACATACCCCTAATCTAACCCAAACCCCCCTTACAAAAACCTAACACTAAACCCCTGAAGATCATCCTACCTTGAGTCGTCTTCACTCAGCCGAGTAGCGATGGAACCGAAGTGGACATCCGGAGCGGAAGAAGTTAATCCTCCAAGCGGCGCTGAAGAAATCTTCCATCCGATGAAGTCATCATCCAGGCGGCGCTGAAGAAGTCTTTGATCCGGGTGATGTCATCTTCCAAGAGGCGCTGAAGAGGTCTTCTATCCGGGCGATGTCATCTTCCAAGCCGGGTCTTGAATCTTCCTCCCGCCGACGCGGAACATCCTTCTTCACCGACGGACTACGACGAATGAAGGCTCCTTTAAGGGACGTCATCCAAGATGGCGTCCCCTCAATTCCGATTGGCTGATAGGATTCTATCAGCCAATCGGAATTAAGGTAGGAAAAATCTGATTGGCTGATGGAATCAGCCAATCAGATTGAGCTTGCATTCTATTGGCTGTTCCGATCAGCCAATAGAATGCGAGCTCAAACTGATTGGCTGATTGGATCAGCCAATCGGATTGAACTTGAATCTGATTGGCTGATTCCATCAGCCAATCAGATTTTTCCTACCTTAATTCCGATTGGCTGATAGAATCCTATCAGCCAATCGGAATTGAGGGGACGCCATCTTGGATGACGTCCCTTAAAGGAGCCTTCATTCATCGTAGTCCGTCGGTGAAGAAGGATGTTCCGCGTCGGCGGGAGGAAGATTCAAGACCCGGCTTGGAAGATGACATCGCCCGGATAGAAGACCTCTTCAGCGCCTCTTGGAAGATGACATCGCCCGGATCGAAGACTTCTTCAGCGCCGCCTGGATGATGACTTCATCGGATGGAAGATTTCTTCAGCGCCGCTTGGAGGATTAACTTCTTCCGCTCCGGATGTCCACTTCGGTTCCATCGCTACTCGGCTGAGTGAAGACGACTCAAGGTAGGATGATCTTCAGGGGATTAGTGTTAGGTTTTGGTAAGGGGGGTTTGGGTTAGATTAGGGGTATGTGGGTGGTGGGTTTTAATGTTGGGGGGGTTGTATTTTTCTTTTACAGGCAAAAGAGCTGAACTTTTTGGGGCATGCCCCCACAAATGGCCCTTTTAAGGGCTGGTAAGGTAAAAGAGCTTTGAACTTTATTTAATTTAGAATAGGGTAGGGCATTTTTTTATTTTGGGGGGGTTTGTTATTTTATTAAGGGGCTTAGATTAGGTGTAAGTAGCTTAAAAATGTTTGTAACTTATTTTTTTATTTTTTGTAACTTAGCTTTTTTTATTTTTTGTACTTTAGTTAGTTTATGTAATTGTATTTAATTGTAGTTATTTGTAGGTAGTTTATTTAATTAATTTAATGATAGTGTAGTATTAGGTTTAATTGTAACTTAGGTTAGGATTTATTTTACAGGTAATTTTGTATTTCTTTTAGCTAGGTAGTTATTAAATAGTTAATAACTATTTAATAACTATTCTATCTATCTAAAATAAATACAAAGTTACCTGTAAAATAAATATAAATCCTAAGATAGCTACAATATAATTATTATTTATATTGTAGCTATATTAGGGTTTATTTTACAGGTAAGTATTTAGTTTTAAATAGGAATAATTTATTAAAGTATAGTGTAGTTTTAGGTGTAATTGTAACTTAGGTTAGGATTTATTTTACAGGTAAATTTCAGTTTATTTTAGCTAGGTAAGCTATTAAATAGTTAATAGATATTGTACCTAGTTAAAATAAATTGAAAGTTGCCTGTAAAATAAAAATAAATCCTAAGATAGCTACAATATAATTATTATTTATATTGTAGCTATATTAGGGTTTATTTTAAAGGTAAGTATTTAGTTTTAAATAGGATTAACTTAGTTAATAATAGAAATATTATTTAGATTTATTTAATTAATATTTAAGTAAGGGGGCGTTAGGGTTAGACTTAGGTTTAGGGGTTAATAATTTTATTACAGTGGCGGCGGCGTAGTGGGGGGCAGGATAGGGGTTAATAAATTTATTATAGGTGGCGACGGTGTAGGGGGGGCAGATTAGGGGTTAATAAGTTTAATATAGGTTGCGGCGGGTTCAGGGAGCGGCGGTTTAGGGGTTAATACATTTATTATAGTTGCGGTGGGCTCCGGGAGCGGCGGTTTAGGGGTTAATACATATATTATAGTTGCGGTGGGCTCCGGGAGCGGCGGTTTAGGGGTTAATATGTATAGAGTAGCTTGCGGTGGGCTCCGGGAGCGGCGGTTTAGGGGGTAATAACTTTATTTAGATGCGGCGGTGTAGGGGGGACAGATTAGTGGTGTTTAGACTCGGGGTACATGTTAGGGTGTTAGGTGTAGACAGCTCCCATAGGAATCAATGGGATGTCTGTCAGCAGCGAACTTGTACTTTCGCTATGGTCAGACTCCCATTGATTCCTATGGGATCCGCCGCCTCCAGGGGTGGCGGTTTGAAAACCAGGTACGCTGGGCCGTAAAAGTGCCGAGCATACCTGCTAGTCATTTGATAACTAGCAAAAGTAGTGAGATTGTGCCGCACTTGTGTGCGGAACATCTGGAGTGACGTAAGAATCGATCTGTGTCAGACTGAGTCCGGCGGATCGAAGTTTACGTCACAAAATTCTACTTTTGCCGGTCTCGAGCCTTTGATAACTAAGGCGAATCAGCATCGCCACAAATACGCTGCGGAATTCCAGCGTATTTGAGGTTGACGGCTTGATAACTACCCCCAATGTTTACTTCCTAGACGTCATGCAAATGAATGCGCATGCGTTTACAATTAGAATATCGTGAACGAGCACTCAGGATGACATAAGGAGAGGGAGGAGAGAGAGGACTAAAGACAAAGTGTGGTTACGGGCATGTAAGAGGGGCGGAGCGAGGCGGGGAGCTGCGGTGCAAACATGGTAACAAAAGATGATGAATATTAGTTATAAATTACATTAAAAAATAAAAACATAGGGGGCGGAGCCTAGCCATAGCTGAAGATGGCTGCTTTCTAGAAAAGCTCTGATGTCCCTGCTGAACTTACGCTAAAATAAGTGCATATATCAAATAATTTTAAGCAGAAAATAGCATTTTTTACTTTCCTAACGTTAACCCTCTAATCGGAGACACTTTTTACAACCCAGAGGCAGCTTAATAGCCGCAGCTACACTTGATAGAAGCTCCGCCATCACTGGACCTGACAGCACCCGGAGGGAGTGATCGCACTCAAATACCTCCGATACACAAAAAAAGTTACCGATTAGGAGGAGGATCACAAACGGTGCATTATAGCACCGGGAGCAGGCTACACTGGCATACCTCCGGAGCCGTCCTGCACTAAGGTGAACTCACGCACTGTAGCGCACATACCGAGGAGACTAACGGCTACATCGACTGAGGCTATCTGCAAGCTGCGATCAGGAGGAACTCTATACCAGACACTGACCTCCTTCACGGTGAACCCTCACAGCCTGTTCAAACAGCGTAGCAGAGTGGGAGCGGAGCAGGCCCGAACAAGACCGCACCATCAGGTCTAGCCACGTGGCGAACGGAACTGACACTCTCCATCTAACACTTATAAGGTACTGAACTCTGCTATCCCCTTACCAGTACTACATCCCAGGACCCCCTAGTGGGTTCTGCATGAGAGGCTTCTTATGTGAGATCAGTGGAATATCCACGGCTACAACTACATAGGCCGCAAACACTGCATGCAAAGCAAATTCATTAGACTGTTACTATAATTTCAGTGCCTCAGTTTCCTCAAGATAAATCTAACCTCTTATAGTATAATAACGGCTGCATGTGTGTTGCCACCACTACCTTACAGAGACATAATTCCTATTAAACTCTTGTCATTTGGCCTGTTACACTGTTACACTGCTTTCAGGTCATACATTTTGGGCTGGTGGTGTATATGTAATGACCAGCAAAAGACAGGCTAGACTCCCTAAGAATTCTCAAACCACAGTGATGGACAATTTTTTAATTGCAAATGACTCTACAGCTCCTCTGGAGAAGCCAGAGACACAACAGAAAAGAGTAGCTGCACAGATTCATAATACTGACACAATGCACACCCACCAGAACTGTGTGACCAAAGAAGATATAAAGCTTCTCTCATCCAAAGCAGATATAAAAGAGGCCATGAAAGATTTTAAATCTATGTTTCACGAACTTAAACGAGATATTTCAGCTGTAGACCGCAGGGTAACCGAGGTAGAAGAAAAGCATGAAGTACTCAGCTCTGATCTCCAGCACCAAGCTAGCTTTCTGCAGGCGCAAGAGAGCACAGTACATACACTGCTAGAGAGAATTGAGGACCTCGAGAACCGCAGTAGGAGGAACAACCTCAGACTGCGAGGAGTTCCAGAGTCAATCGAACCCCCTGCTATACAGGAATATATTCAAGATTTTGTCAAGTATCTCAGAAATGAAATTATGGGTCCTGAGATCCAGATTGAAAGGGCACACAGGGCGCTGCGCCCTAAACCTCCAGGACGGGCCCCACCTAGAGACATCATTTTAAAGCTACTATCCTTTAGAGAAAAGGAAGAAGTGCTTCGATTAGCTAGAAACAAGCAACAGATAGAATTTAGAGGTGTTGAACTGCAAGTATACTCAGACCTGAGTCCAGCTACTCTCCAAAAGAGGAGGGACCTCAGGTTTGTCACCTCTGCCTTAAAAGCCAATAGAATCCCATATAGATGGGGTTTTCCTACCAGCCTCATGGTCACTAAAAATAATGTCACACATGTCCTCAAGACACCATCAGATCTCCCGTCCTTCAATCAGGCTCTTGGCCTCAATATAAGACTTCCTGTAAAGGCCCCTGTAGCCCCGGAGGGCCCAGCAGAAGGGGAACCTAGCGGCCTGCAACATCTCCCAGACTGAACATAAGGAACATTTCTTTTCTCCTTTTTTCTTTCACTGCTTGGACAATATGACCTACCCTCCCTAGCAGTAGCCCTGAAATTGGGCTTTAACCTCCTGGACACTGAGAACCACCTCAGATAAGTTATAACCTATTAGTGTTTTAAATTGTTACAATTCTTAACTGATGGTAATCCCTATGATCAATCCATAGTATAACATTAGTAGCAATACCTGATGCATGTATATAATTCACAGTACTAATGATGTTTAGTTGTGTGTGCACATGTTTGATTACTTATATGTTATTACTTTACGGACAAGAACTTGTTTCTGTAACTGTTACCATGATATCCCTATATGTTGCTAGGTTCTGATTGAATTATGACTCATCTGACTAAGCTAGTTTATTACACACAGTATGAGGGGAATACCCTATCTAGGATGAGGCAAATAGAGGGAACACTGTTAAGATAAAAACTCTGAGACATAAGTCTCTGGCCCCGCAGTACCATTCTCCTGAAGCAGATTCCAGAAGCCCTTAATCTAAGCCCCTTACTAAATAAGTAGAGCTATAGTTATGCTTGTATTAATAATAACCAAGAACTATGGGATAAAGGGATATAGTATACAGAGGATCCCCAGAGTTATCGCAACCCGTAGAATAATGTTAGTAACATAATCAGATGTTTGTCTATAATTATAACACTAATGATGTTCAATTGTGTCTATACATATGTGGCTACTTATATGTTATTACCTAGACCAGAACCTGATCCTATAGTTACCATCACAATACCCAGGGGCATTAATAAGATCTTACTGAATCATGGCTCATCTGGCCCAAATGGTTTGTTATTCACAGTCCAATGGAGGTACCCTAGCTAGTACGAGGCAAATAGAGGGAACACTGTTGAGAGAAAAACTCTGAGACATGAGTTTCCGGTCCAGCAGCCCTAATCTTCTGGAGTAAATTCCAGAAGCCCTTATTCTACGCCCCTCCCTAAATAAGTAGAGCAATAGTTATGCTTGATTTAATAATAACCAAGATCTGTGGGATACAGGAAAATATTATACAGCCGATCCCTAGACTTATAGACTAGTATATAAGAAGAGAATGTTTTAGAATAAATAATGCAGTTAAACCCATAGGACAAATTGGGACCGAACAGAGGATATATAACCGTTAGGCCTTCCTCTCCCTAGAAAACTTAGTTTTGATCTTTATAGGGGTCTTCCCTTACCCACTTGAGGCAGAAAACACCCAAGAAGCATATAAGTGGTTGATAACAATCCTGTTTACCACAGGTACATAAAACACCTGAAAGCAATTACTAAATTTATCAAGTATCATAAGGGGCAAGGACCCTTGCATCACATAGACTAACATCCTCATATTAGGTTTCCCCCTGGAATTTGGAAAGAGGTTCATCACAGGAGCCCTCCCAGTAACATATGGAGGGTAGGTCGGGAAAAATGCACCTTTTTCTATGCACTTATTACTGTTGTTTATTTTTTCAATGTTAAATATATGTAGCGTAAGTAGGCGGGGAACACTACCCCTGCTTTTGTTGTTTATTAGTATTATCCGTTCCTTTCTAGACGGATTAGTTTCTGCATAATACCAGTTACAGTTTCTTTCTATAACAAAGACTCTGTTATACAGAGTGCTTCACATTTAAGCTTCCCTCATTGTGACGTGACTCACTCTTCCCTATCCCTTGTAAGTATTTCTTGGTTTTCCTAACTTTATTATAATCGCCTCTACCCTCTTTTTTTTTTTTTTTTTTTTTTTTTTTTTCTTTCATTTTTCTCTCCCAAAATAATAAGGTAAGCATGACGAACCCACGCCTGGGAATTGTATCCCGTCCCATAGAATTAATTTCGATAAATGCAAAAGGCCTGAATAGCCCAGCTAAGAGATCTATGGTGATGAGAGACTTACATAGACAGGGAGGTAACATCGTTTACCTTCAAGAAACACACTTTGCTATAGGCCATGAACCCCGCTGGTATAGTCGTCAGTACCCTTTGGCCTTCTTCGCCTCAGGTCCCCAGAAAAAAAATGGGGTGGGTGTCCTATTCAGTGCAGACTTACCATTCAAACTCGCAGAAATATATAGAGATCCAGAGGGTAGATATCTGATCCTCACAGGTTCACTATACAATAGACCTATAACATTAGTTAATGTTTATTCCCCTAATCAATCTCAGCAGGTCTTCCTTCAGAAAGTAATTCATAAAATACACGAGATCCAATCCGGTATTCTATTCTTGGGTGGTGATCTAAATGCCTCCTTGGACCCAGCCCTAGATACCTCCGACGGCCTCTCCAGCGTCCCTCATAAAGCGCTTAAACGCATACTAACCACCCTCAGGGACTCAGCACTATATGATGTTTGGCGGTTGCACCACCCTACATCTAAGAATTACACATTTTACTCTCACCCGCATAGAAAATACTCCAGAATCGATTACTGGTTTACAGACACGATCGGACTCACACTCTCCACGAACAGCAATATACTCCCCATTACATGGTCAGACCATGCTCCGATCACATGCACCGTATTGTGGTCCAATGTACCAGCCACCCCATACATCTGGAAGATGGATGACCTCCTCCTGGAGGATCCAGTATTTAAACTGGAAATAGAAAGGGCACTAATAGAATATTTCCAAATACACAAAGACTCGGATTCCCAGGCCTCAGTGATCTGGGAAGCTCATAAATGTACAATCAGAGGCCTCTTTCTCAAGCAAAAGGCTGGAATAATAAGGGGAAGGAGAGAGAAATATCGCAAGTTGCTCGCTGATGTAGAATCGGCGGAGCAAGCACATAAAAGAATACCAGCAGATATTACACTAGCCGAGAGATTGACTCAAGCGAGATCGGAACTCATGAAGTTCCTTCAAGTAGACTATCAAAAAGCTGCCTTAATCTTAAGGCAACAATTTTACGAACAAGGAGATAAAGCTGGACGTCTACTAGCCAGAGCAATAGCTAGGAAAAAAAACAAACATTATGTATATAGCATGACTCATCCAGATGGGGGTCAGAGAGAAGACGGTAAATCAATTGCTGAGATCTTCGGATCTTACTATGAGAACCTCTATAACATACAGAGAGTAAATGAAGTAGGAGATGAGCCCCCCCCACGAGCACGAGAAACGCAACAGATATTGGAATACCTAGAAAGAGTGGAGGTCCCCAGGCTCTCCGACCAAGATTCCGAGGCACTGGAGTCTCCATTCACACTATTAGAAATTAAACAAGCCATTAAGGATCTAGCAACAGGGAAAAGTCCAGGTCCGGATGGATTTGGAACTAAATACTATAAAACATTCTGTGACATTTTGGCACCAGAAATGTTGACTCTCTTTAACCGGCTATCTGACTCTCCGATCCTGCCTCATACGATGCTCGAAGCACATATCACAGTAATCCCTAAGCCCAACAAACCAGACAATAGACCAGAGAACTATCGTCCGATATCGCTACTAAACTCAGATATCAAGATTCTGGCGAAAGTTATAGCTAACCGCATAAACAAATACTTACCACAACTGATCTCTACTGATCAAGTGGGATTTATTCCGAAACGAGAGGCAAGGGATAATACCCTAAAAGTCCTCCAGATTATAACGCATGCCCACAACACTGGAACCCCTCTGGCCCTGGTCTCCACAGACGCAGAAAAAGCATTTGACCGGGTCAGTTGGGAGTTTATGCGACACACTCTGGAGAAATTTGGGCTGGGCTCTAAATTTATAAATCAGATCATGTCCCTATACTCGGCGCCGAACGCTAGAGTTAGGGTGAATGGAGTACTCTCTGACGCCTTTACGATTCGTAACGGGACCAGGCAGGGATGTCCCCTGTCTCCGCTCTTGTTCGCATTGACAATTGAAGTCTTGGCGAGCAGGATCCGGACAAACCCAGAAATACATGGTGTCCTTGTAGGAAGTGATGAGCATAAGCTTGCCATGTACGCAGACGACGTCTTACTTATGATATCGGATGTGAAGGGGTCCCTGACGGTGGCCCTAGAGGAGTTCAAACTCTTTGGCACAGTATCGAACTTTCTCCTAAACCCTTCCAAGTCAGAGATTATGAATATCTCGATCCCCCACATCGACTTTCAAATTTTGGAAGGTATATGCCCAATAAAAATAGCACATGGCAAACTAAAATATCTGGGTATTCACTTAACCCCATGCATAAAAGAGACTGTAGACATGAACTACAAGGGCATAAGAGACGAGATCCTTAAAGATCTATCGTCTTGGAGAAATAAAACCATCTCTTGGATGGGCCGCATCGGAGTGGTTAAAATGAATGTGTTGCCACGTGTGCTATATGTCATGCAGACCATCCCACTATCGGCGGCCTCGCACATCATTCATCAAATACAGTCTGCTCTTGAGTCCTATATTTGGAGAGATCTAAAGCCTAGAATCAAAAGGAAAACTACCTTCCTCCCTCGGAATAGAGGCGGACTAGGTATTCCAGACCTGAGAACGTATCATACAGCAATATCTCTTCAACGATTGGTGGAATGGTGTCATAACTCGGCCCAAAAGGCCTGGGTTCAGGTCGATGGCGTGCTGCTGAAGAGAGGCAACGTGGGAGCTCTCTCGTGGACCCCCTCTAAAGACAGACCTCTAGAGGTCAAACTCTACCCAATGATCGAGGAAGTGTTCTCGACTTGGGATAAACTGATTAAAACAGCCACCTACGTATCGACGCAATCCTCACCAATCACATCAATCAGAGAAAATCCTGATATGGAATTTCTATCAAGGCTCAATTTCCCGAACAAGACCTACAGCCTTGGTGACTCAGCAATGTATAATATACTCTGTCAAGGTAAATTGAAATCACAAGCGGCATTAGCTGAGTGGAACAGGAGGGCTTTTGCCTCATGGTTCACAGTGACACAGACACGGCACTACCTTGACACTCATAAAGCCAAACCGGACTTGACTAGACGCAGAACACATTTTGAAACCTTGTGCACAATGTCCGTGCCTCCATCTCATTTGATATCTCAGATTTATAGAATGTTACAGCTAGGCGGAGATGACTGTCTTCCGGGTTACACACAGACATGGCAAAATGAGCTGGGCCTAGAAATTGGACCCAAAGAGTGGAACAAGATATTTGACAAGACAAGGAGAGCCTCAATCTCGGCTAGAATTCAGGAAACACAATATAAATTGCTGAGCAGGTGGTACTTGACCCCCCACAGGTTAAAACACATATACCCTCACTCAAATGGGGGATGCTGGAGAGGGTGCGGAGAAAATGGCACCCTATTGCATATTTGGTGGACCTGTCCCCTACTAACACCTTACTGGAATGATATAATGGCTGAAATGAGTAGGGTGCTCGAGGTGATCATCCCTCCTAATCCAAGTTACTTATTATACCATCAATTACCTAAGATCACAAGGGAAGACAAATCCAGGCTCTTCCTGGTGATGCTCAATGGAGCAAAAAGCCTGATTCCCGTTTACTGGAAAAAACAGACCACCCCGAGTGTTCAGGAGTGGAAAACTAAAGTAGCAGACCTGCTGAGACTTGAAAGATATCATTACCTTAAAATTGGAAAACTTGACATACACGAGATGATGCTGCTGACCTGGGAGGGACGAGGACTGTGAGTTAATAACGTGAGAGAGGTTCATTTCCTCCCAACCCCCCCCCCCCCCTTTTTTTTTTTTTTTTTTTTTTTTTGCACCCCCCCTCCTTCTCACCCTCCTCTCTTTTTGCCCTGTAGCCCTATCCTACTACTTCTTCCTTCCTAAAGCATTATCTTTAAATCGAGTGCAGTATTATAAGCAGCTGTGTAAGGAGTGTAAGCAGCTAAAAGCTATAAATACCGTATGATCTGTACCCGAGGATTTATATTTTTATTTTCTTATGTTTTTGCTGTTATTTTAACTGGTATCACTAAACAGTTACAGTTGGATATTTGAGTAATGTAGTCGGTACACATTTCTGCAGTACCTGACTAGGTTTTTTTTTTCTTATACTGTTTGAATTGATCTAATTCCTATCTGCGAAATTATACAAACAAACCTTAATAGTACAGATGTTTGCAAATTATGTACAACTGACATTGTATTGTACTCATATTAATGCTTTGTATCTTTCTTATTTCGCCAATAAAGCTTTTTTTTGAAAACTTAAAAAAAAAAAAATAAAAAAAAAAAAAAAAAAAAACATAATAATGCGGTTTGATCATATATACCAATAACAGTGTAAATATGAATTTTAAAATTAAAAGAGTTTACCATCACTTTAACCTGCTAACCTACTGTCATTGGGCTGTAGTAATCAAGAACAATATATACACACACGTTTTTGTTTATGTTTTACTTCTGCTGAAACACTAAATGAACGTTTAACAAGTAGGCGCCATTTTATGAGGTAAATAGTCATTTTGCTGCTGCAGTGATAGAAGATTTTAATTCAGTTCTCTGAATCAGTGGGATGTGGGGGTTGGGAGGTCACTGCTGGGGATCTACTGCCAAAAACTCTGTAGGCAGCAGCGGTGTCCATAGGAGACCATAAGCACTGGCCCCATAAAGCTAGCTCAAAGGCGGACATAGAAAACAATTACATTACCAGCACACAAAAAGTCTGATATCTTAAAGGGACATAAAACCAAATTTCTTTCCCTTTCATGATTCAGATAGAGAATGTACTTTTAAACAACTTTCCAGTTTACTTCTATTATCTAATTTGTTTTAATCTCTTGAAATTGTACGTAAAAAACTAGGGATACCTAGGTAGATTCAGAGGCTGCTGATTGGTGGCTGCTCATATATGCCTCTATATATGGCTCTCCCATTGCATTCAGCGTCCTCCCAGTAGTGCATTGCTGCTTCTACAACAAAGGATACCAAGAGAATAAAGCAAATTGGATAATAAGTGAATTGGAAAGTTATTTAACATTGTATTCTTTCTCTGAATCATGAAATAAAATTTTGTGTTTCATGTCCCTTTAAACCCTGCTAAGCCCTGAAAAGAGCCGAACAGCATGAGCAGCCGCCTACTTCTTCATTCTGATCCTCACAAAGGATCTGAGTGCACATATCTAGACTAGGGTTCCCCCCTCAGCCATGTTTTCCTGGACACTTATGAGTTACACATGCTGCAGGGTGTTCAGAAGACAACATGCATTGCACACCTAAACAGCACACGAATAGTGACTATTCATGTTCCTCCCTGCAACATGTGTAACTCATAAGTGTCCAGGAAAGCATGGCTGAGGTGTCAACCCTAATCTAGCCTATATATATGTGTGTGTGTGTCAATTAAAGTGATATAAAACAGTTGCAACAATCATTTTAATAAAACATATCTTATTTGCTCGTACATCAACTGCACAGTATGGTAAAAAAAATGTGTATTTTATGCAGTTTATTACCTATATATTCTCCTTTGCTACCAGGCTCCATAGCTTCTGGTAGCAGCCCTGCAAAGGGGCTGGGAGCTGTACAGGAAGTGGGCGGTGCTAACAAGTGCACAGAGTCTTATTTAAAAAGTACTTTAAGTTAAAATTAAATAAATATTGTTTATAAGCTTTACATTAAAAAAAATATATATGTATTGCCTTCTGTCTTACAGTAGTGGTGTGTGTAGTGCTCAACTTACAGTTGATGTGGTCATTTTTTCATTAGAAATCACCATATCCAAAAACAGAGAGGGACTGGTCCGGGGTAGGGTGGTAATTGCCACCTGGTCACTATTTATGGACTAAATCAGGGCCAATTGTGAATAAAATATGTGTACTGTTTTTTTGTGTGTGTGTCAGCTGCCACGATAGAGAATTGCTGTGGGTATAATGACCCAGCTTCCTGCTAGCACTGCAGACTGTTTCTCAGACAGTTCTGCATCTGATATCTTGCACACCCCTCTTTCCCTCTCCCTTCTCTCTGCCCGAATGCAGTGCTGACAGCCTATAACTTGAGGCAGGCACTGCATGCAGCTATTGTACAGGAAATCAATTAATCTCTATCTAAGAGGGGCAGGGGGGCTGCTAAACTAAGGTAGGATGACCAGACATCTTGTTTTTAATGGGATTGTCTCACTTTTTCATACACTGTCCCAGTGTCTCCATAACCTTTTGAATTGCACCAAATTGTCCTGTTTTTTTGTTTTTTACATGAGTAGTAATCATACACTCACCTAGTACATTATATAGCACAGAGTTATATACACAGCCGATAAAATATACAGCTCTTAGACTTTTAGCATTATATACACAGAACTACAATCTCTAGGCCAGCATGCCTGTTTCAAGTAAATGCCACTTCTGTTCCTGTGTGAGATCTCTGGAGTGTATTGGAACCCAGAGTCAGAATTTGGTTCAAGTTGGGATTCTCTAAGTCCAGGTATAGACTTTGGTTTCTGTGCAAGGAGGTGCGGGTGATGTGGGGTGACCACGGTTGTCCAGACCTGGGATGCTAACCTAGGGTTGCCACCTGGGCTAAAGTTTCCTGGACACTTATGAGTTACACATGCTGTTGGGTGCGCCAGAAGGAACCTGTATTGTGCTGTTCATCAGCAGTATTCATGTGATGTCCAGAGACGCAATACATGATCCCCTCTGCTCACCATGCAGCACGTGTAACTCATAAGTGTCCAGGAAAACATGGCCGAGGTAGCAACCATATGCTAAGCACTCATAGCGCCACTTGTGTTCTACTGTGTAGCCAGCCCTACAGTGTATATGCACACTCTGGCTCCCACATACTCCAGCTACCAGGACCATTGCTGCTTTCCCTCTGCTGCAGGGACCGCAATCAAAACCCAGATATGGTGTGCGGATCCGGCAGCAGTGTCCTGCGTAGAGCCTGGGAGTGCAGAGGGTTGGCCATGGTCAAAATAATGAGAGGATTGGGTAATGGGACAATTATCACATGGGAAGTGAGTGGCTCAGATGTGCTATTGATTTAGTATGTTTAGTTTAAATATATAGTACATACACAATAGTATCTTATACAGCAGTGTCCTATTGGTTAAATATATAGTACATAAACAATAGTATCTTATACTGCAGTGTCCTATTGGTTAAATATATAGTAAATAAACAATAGTATCTTATACTGCAGTGTCCTATTGGTTAAATATATAGTACATAAACAATAGTATCTTATACTGCAGTGTCCTATTGGTTAAATATATAGTACATACACAATAGTATCTTATACTGCAGTGTCCTATTGGTTAAATATATAGTACATACACAATAGTATCTTATACTGCAGTGTCCTATTGGTTAAATATATAGTACATAAATAATAGTATCTTATACTGCAGTGTCCTATTGGTTAAATATATAGTACATAAACAATAGTATCTTATACTGCAGTGTCCTATTGGTTAAATATATAGTACATAAACAATAGTATCTTATACTGCAGTGTCCTATTGGTTAAATATATAGTACATACACAATAGTATCTTATACTGCAGTGTCCTATTGGTTAAATATTTAGTACATAAACAATAGTATCTTATACTGCAGTGTCCTATTGGTTAAATATATAGTACATAAACAATAGTATCTTATACAGAAGTGTCCTATTGATTAAATATATAGTAAATAAACAATAGTATCTTATACTGCAGTGTCCTATTGGTTAAATATATAGTACATAAACAATAGTATCTTATACAGCAGTATCCTATTGGTTAAATATATAGTACATAAACAATAGTATCTTATACTGCAGTGTCCTATTGGTTAAATATATAGTACATAAACAATAGTATCTTATACTGCAGTGTCCTATTGGTTAAATATATAGTACATAAACAATAGTATCTTATACTGCAGTGTCCTATTGGTTAAATATATAGTACATAAACAATAGTATCTTATACTGCAGTGTCCTATTAGTTAAATATATAGTACATAAACAATAGTATCTTATACTGCAGTGTCCTATTGGTTAAATATATAGTACATAAACAATAGTATCTTATACTGTAGTGTCCTATTGGTTAAATATATAGTACATACACAATAGTATCTTATACTGCAGTGTCCTATTGGTTAAATATATAGTACATAAACAATAGTATCTTATACTGCAGTGTCCTATTGGTTAAATATATAGTACATAAACAATAGTATCTTATACTGCAGTGTCCTATTGGTTAAATATATAGTACATAAGCAATAGTATCTTATACTGCAGTGTCCTATTAGTTAAATATATAGGATACTTACATATGCAGAGGGATAATTATTGAAGGTCAACCACAAGCAGTGCAGCTTCCATCGGGTTAAACGTCTCATCATAGTATTCATTTAGTGTCACACGGTTTACCTTGCTTGTTGCCCACAATCATTTAGCACACAATGCTGTAGTAGTCAAACGGTTAAAGCTGCATGTGGCGTTGTATATAACATTGCAGCATCCAAGAGGTTAACCTTGTACCCATATTTAGTCCAATGTAGCAGCAGCAGTGAAGGAGTTAACTGTGTAGGGCACTTACTGCAGTTATGGGTTTGAGCCTGCTGCGTACTAATGATTTATATATAGGGAAGTTTTTATACAATATATATAGTGTGGAAATTTCCGCTTACCCACGACCGATAAAAAAACAGCAGATGAGTAATACTGATTGCACCAATAACAAAATGTTTTCCTCTTACTTAAAAGAAAGAAAAAAGTGCAAAAAGAAAATGCTGCAATATGTGAAATCATGGTGTTATTGCACAGTTGCTTGTATATAAAGAGTTAAACACATAGATAATATCAGCTCCAGTGCAGCAATGCACTACTGGGAGCTAGCTGAACACATCTGATGAGCCAATGACAAGAGAGAAATGTGTGTAGCCACCAATTACCAGCTAGCTCCCAGTAGTGCAGTGCTGCTTCTGAGCCTACTTAGTTATGCTTTTCAACAAACGATACCAATATAACAAAGTAAATTAATTGGAACACAACATAAAACAACATGGTCTATTTGAACCATGAAGCTTTAGTTTTGACTCTCATGTCAATTTAAAGGGACAGTCTAGTCAAAATTAAACTTTTGTGATTTAGATAGGACATGCAAGTTTTAACAACTTTCCAATTTACTTTTATCATCAAATTTGCTTTCTTCGCTTGGTATTATTTGTTGAAAGCTAAACCTAGTAGACTCATATGCTAATTTCTAAGCCCTTGAAGGCCACTTCTTATCTCAGTGCATTTTGACAGTTTTCACAGCTAGACAGTGCTAGTTCATGTGTGTCATATAGATAATGTGCTCACTCCTGGGGAGTTATTTATGATTCATCACTGATTTGCTAAAATGCATGTCTGTCAAAAGAACTGAAAGGGGCAGTTTGCAGAGGCTTAGATACAAGGTAATCACAAAGGTAAAAGTGTATTAATATAACTGTGTTGGTTATGCAAAACTGGGGAATGGGCAATAAAGGGATTGTCTATCTTTTTAAACAATAACAATTCTGAAGTAGACTGTGCCATAGTTATTCATCCTTTGTTTTGCATGTGTTGTCAATGGAGCGTCCCTTTTATTCCCCTCAGATCTGGTTACCCTAAACCACTGGTTTTCAAACCTGCCCCCAGGCCTCCCTAACAGGCCACATTTTGAGGATATCTGAACTAGAGCATAGGTAAAATAATCAGCTGATTAGTAAACCTGGTTATTTTCTCTCATCCAAGGTATTCCTGAAAACCTGGCCTGTTAGGGAGGCCTGGGGACAAGTTTGAAAACCAGTGCCCTAGACTAAGGTTTGTACTATGTTTATTTCTCAATTGGAATTCCCTTTTCTTTTATGCGTGCTGCAGTTCTGGGCAAGTGCTCCCTGTCTACCTTTCAGCAGGTCATATATTTGTTTAACCCCTTTATTCCTAGAAGTGATGAGTTACAAGTAAAGTTTGCAACACTGAAATAAATGTGATCTGTGCATGTCTTCCCCTTTAAGACATCAGAGTATATGCTCTGCTTAGGATGTAGTGTTTGAATGTGTGACACCAAAAATATCTCTATTCTCTCCTCCTGTTCTCTTCTGTCTCACCTTTCTCCCCTGTCTCTCCTTTCTTCTCTCCTATATTATAATATTTCTGCAAACTAAAGTTATCTTTAAAAATATACGTGGTGTGCTAAAAAAGTGAGGTATAAATTGTGTGGGTACCTTACAGAAAAAAAGTTAAAATCTACGTGTAGATACAATGATTGCCAGACAACTAAAGACACTTCTTGCCCAGAGGTGTGGAAATGGTGCAGCAGGGAAAGGGTTAAACAGGAAACACATGCTAGACATGATATATTCAAAGCAAAGATTAGCATTAGAATAATAAGTAGATGTATGTATTACACACATATTAGTTGTTTAAAGGGACATGAAGTCCACATTTTTTATTCTTTCTTAATTTAAAAAGCGCATGCAATTTTAAACAACTTTCCAATTGATTTCTATTATATAATTTGCTTCATTCTCTGATATCCTTTGTTGAAAAGCATATATAAATAGGCTCAGTAGCTGCTGATTGGTGTCTTTGCATTGATGCCTTGTGTGATTAGCTCATCCATGTGCATTGCTATTTCTTCAACAAAGGATACGAAAGAATGAAGCAAATTAAATAATAGAAGTAAATTGCAATGTTGTTTAAAATTGTATTCTCTACCTGAATCATAAAAGAAAATGTTGGGGTTGTATGTCCCTTTAAATATTGAAGCTGTGTTTAGTTTCTATAAATATAAAGTTTTATAAAATAATGGGTGACACCATGTTTGAACTTTATTTTTCTATTGATGTCTCTGTCTCCTTACTGCTGAGCACAATAAAGGGCTGATATAAATTAAGCAATAAAACAGAGTTTACAAACAATGCTGTTTGAGCACTGTTCACCCTAGGGTTGCCACCTCAGCCATGTTTTCCTGGACACTTATGAGTTAATCATGCTGCAGGGTATGCAGGAAGGAACACGTATTGTGTTTCTGGACAGCACTATTCATATGCACTATACATATTCTTCCCTGCGCACACTGCAGCATGATTAGCTCATAAGTGTCCAGGAAAACATGGCTGAGGTAGCAACCGTAGTCCACCCCCAGCTGAGCACTTTTCTCAAATCTACCATATACAAATGACCCCTTAAGGGTGATGGGGGCAACTAGAAGTGGACCCCTTGCCTGCTGTGCCTAGAGGGATATAGCTGCACCTCTGATGATGATGTCCATATAGGCTGAAACGTACGTCTGGTATTGCCTGGTATTTTGGGGCTAAACTGTCCTTATGGATGGAGATTGATATATACTGCAGGAAAGTTTACTTCTCTGAAATGAACATTATGGGCAAAAAGATGCTGCAGCCTGGATGGTTACAAACCAATAGAATGGTCTACTGAGCATGGTCTATCCCCAGATGAACACTTCTCTCCAATCTACCAAGGATATGTAGAAACCTTGTTAGGTAATTAACAATCCTCTATTGTTCAACACAGCCTTCTTTACACAGTCTGTTGTATTGCCTGGTTTATATCTGACTGTAACTGTTCTCAGGAGAAGATGAAAAGAAACAGAAAACTTAGTTTCAAACATGGCAGTGCCCTTTACTTCATAGAGACTCAGTAGAATTTAGAAAAACCAACAATTTGCAGAGTTAAATTATAAGAAAAGTGGACAAAATAAATAATGAAAGTATAATGTAAGTATAACTACACATAATTACACATTTCATAATACAATTTCATATTTTTAATATCTTTTTAACCAATAGGACTCCCGGCACAATTATCCCCTTAACTATCAGGACCTTCCACCACAATAAGTTGAAATATTTTTATACATTTTTCTTTTGCCGTAAACATAATATGCGAAACAACATGTTACACATTGTATATATTATCATACGCCTATATTTAGAGTTTTGCGTTAGGGTTAAAAAGCAGCGTTAAGGGGTCCTAACGCTGATTTTTACTGCCCGCTGGTATTTAGAGTTTCCTTAACGCAACTCAAAAATTGTTTAACGCTGAAATCATTACCGACAACACAGACCCAGTAGTTAACATCTAACGCAAAAATAAACATCCACGAATCACACAAAAAATATTACACAAAGTACACTTACACTCATACAAACACTACACTATATTTATTTTTCATTTTTCATATTTTCATGGCAAAATAGAAAGGATCAAAGTTACGAGATCTCGGGTGTTTGAAAACCTCCCCACTAATATCCTTTTTTCATTGACTTACATTAACAGACACTCACATCTAAATAATAATATTATCACATACATACACTAATCGATACATACAAACAATATACACCACATTACATACACAAATCACATTTGTATTCGGAAATAAACATGATTTAGCTATTTTTTCACACAAGACCATGACGTCACTCACTTTACGCTCAAAACCAGTCTTGGATTTTATTTACACACACATTTTTCTCCTCCATTGACTTCTATGGGGAAGATGTGCTCATGCATGCGACAGACAGATTTACCTAATGCATGCAAAAAGCATAGACAAGAAAACTCTAAATACCAGCGTTACAATTGTGAAACTAACTCATGTTTTCCTGCGTTAGTTCCGCTATGACAAATAGATCACGAAATGACTATTTCCCTATGGACTTATAGCTTTTACTTATGTGAAATTCACAACAACATCAAATTGTTTGATACATTCACATTACATCAACTACAAATCACCATCACTAGTAACAAACATTTGGAATAATTACATCAGATTTAAACGGACAGAAAAATAATTGGAACATTTCAGTATTCACAAACAGTAGACTATTGGAAACACCTCTCATTTACATCTATTATAGCATTTCATTTATTCAACTCATATGCTTGCATGAACAGTATATCTACATAGGCTTAACACATGATCATTAATGGATGCACATACTTTACTTTTAGCATTCACTCATACATGTGCATTCATATGATGGGGGAAAAACACATTACATTCTCTCTATGAATCAGGAAACATAAAATAGGGATTTTACTGTCCCTTTAACATCACAATTCACTCAGAATAAACCATTAGGAATTACGTACAATAAGAACATCATTAGAACAGATTACAGCTGTCACTTTTTGGGAAGGAACCACAATGCTATACTGCTTTATAGAAGTCAGCATATGTGGGAGAGAATCACAATCAGTGGAGGCTCCTCCATTTGTGCACTGTTGCACGTGAACCCCCAGGGGCAAGGAGGAAAAAAAATTGAGCAAAAAAAAAAAGAGCAAAAAAAAAATAATATAATTTTATTTTTTATTATTATTATAATTGTGTTAATAATATAATATACATAATCATTTCATTACTACTAGTCCATCTGTAGTGTAGGCAAAGTTACCAGGCTGTGTATGTATTTTTTTTATGTATTTAACTGTAAGCAGGAGGAAGCTAGGACCGGGCGGACGCCGGACGACAGAGCAGAGCCAGAGCAGAGTGAGTGCTGCAGAGAGTAGGATTACTCAGCTGACGTCACCAGACCCACACCGTGTCAGTTACTTCTCACTCCTCCTCTGAGCTCTCCCGACCAGGCACTGCGGCTGCTGTCTCTACTGTGCGCACACGTTGTCACCTGACCTCCTATCCTAAACCTGTTCGCACGTGCGATAGAGAGAGCCCCTATCCTGCACAGTGATCTCTATGCATCACTGTGCAGGTGTAGCTTCTTCCAGCCCCGGCATTTCTAATAGAGCCTTAATCGCACAGGCTGAAGTGTGCGATTGACTTCAGCCTGTGCTCTGCCTCCTCCTACAGTCTGCCTGAGCCAGCCTCTGATACGCTGTTGCGTACACGTGACGGCCCCAACAAGGCTCCTCCCCCTCAACGGTGTGAAAATTGCATTGAGGAGATAGCCGTTGAGCGGATAGGAGCCTTGTTTAAGAACTCTGTGTGCAACTTGCCTCTCTTCTTGTTGTGTGTTTTAAAAAAAAACTAATAAGACAATTCTACTGCTAGGTCCTCCTGGTTACTGCTGCCTGACTGAGTCTGTGACTCTCAGAGTTAGATTAGATAGGGAAGGTTAACAAGGTCAGAGGAAGATCTTGCTCTGGCCTAAAAAAAAATATTTTGCTGCAGGCCTGCAGCTTATTAGATTAGTTAAACTTTTACACTTGTTGACAAGTTGAGACAGAGAGAGAACAGACAGATTAGACAGTGTCAGTGGACAGTGTGTGAGAGAAAAAAAAGTTTATTTTTACTTAAAAAAAAACAGATACAGTCAGATTAGAGTACTTAGGTAGGGAGTTCTTTAGTGGAGTAATTTGGGAATAATAAAATTATATTTTTTTAGCAGATTTTATCAGATTGCAATTAGAAGTTTTGCAAAAAAGGTAAAAGTTTTTTTGTTTTTTTTAAAAAAAAGCAGTTAACTGCTGTGCTGCTGCTGCTGATACTAAAATTAGGCAGCAAACCTGCATATTTAACATTTTATATTTTATCTCTAGTGAGCTATATTATTATAATTATTATAAGATATTACCTATTAGTTCTAGTTGATATTTTTTAACAGCTGCAATATATTTTATAACAACCGGCACCGCAAAACTACTTGCCTTGCCTACTAGTGTTGTATATTTTCTAACAGCTGCAGAGCTACTTACCTACAAGTTATATATTAGATAATAACCGCAAAACTATTTAACTATTACTTCGTTGTATATTTTCTAACAGCTGCAGAGCTACTTACCTACAAGTTATATATTAGATAACAACCGCAAAACTATTAAACTATTACTTCAAGTTCAGTTGTATATTTTCTAACAGCTGCAGAGCTACCTACCTACAAGTTATATATTAGATAACAACCGCAAAACTATTAAACTATTACTTCTAGTTGTATATTTTCTAACAGCTGCAGAGCTACCTACCTACAAGTTATATATTAGATAACAACCGCAAAACTATTAAACTATTACTTCTAGTTGTATATTTTCTAACAGCTGCAGAGCTACCTACCTACAAGTTATATATTAGATAACAACCACAAAACTATTAAACTATTACTTCAAGTTGTATATTTTCTAACAGCTGCAGAGCTACCTACCTACAAGTTATACATTAGATAACAACCGCAAAACTATTAAAATATTACTTCAAGTTGTATAGTTTCTAACAGCTGCAGAGCTACCTACCTACAAGTTATATATTAGATAACAACCGCAACACTATTTAACTATTACTTCTAGTTGTATATTTTCTAACAGCTGTAGAGCTACTTACATACAAGTTATATATTAAATAACAACCGCACAGCTACTTACCTATTAGTTCTAGTTGTATATTTTATAACAGCTGCAGAGCTAATTACCTACAAGTTATATATTAGATAACAACCACAAAACTATTAAACTATTACTTCTAGTTGTATATTTTCTAGCAGCTGCAGAGCTACCTACCTACAAGTTATATATTTTATAAAAGCAAAGGACTGTTCTTTGTGTGTAAACTAACAGTTAAGATGGCACTTAGTAAAATTAGTGTGTCTGAGCTAAAGCAATTACATTTTTCAACGTTGCCCATTGAAAGAAAAATTGAAATTAAAATGTTCAGGCCAACACCTATGCTTAACCTTACCCAGGTAGTGATGTCCCGAACTGTTCGCCCGCGAACGGTTCACAGCGAACATAGCTTGTTCGCGTTCGCGTTTGTGGGCGAACACATGGCGATGTTCGATCCGCCCCTATGTGTCATCATTGTGGAAACTTTGACCCTTTATGTCACAGCCGCCTGACACATTAGAGCCAATCAACATCAGACACTCCCTCACAGACACTCCCAGCTACTCGGAATCTGCCATTTTAGACTCATAACGACCTTGCTTTTTTAAAGAGAGGACGTGTTGTGTTTTCGCTCCTGACATTAATAGTAAAAACATAGCTAGGCTAGTGTATTTACAGTCCAGAAGGACTCCACTCATCTCTGCTGCAAGCACAGCACCCCAAAAAGCCCTTTTTAGGGCTATATTTCGTGCCGTTTTTTTTTTTTTATTTTTTTAGCATTTGCCTGGCTTTCAGCTGTGTGTTTAAGGCTCACAGCATATGCTGTGACTACTGCCACCACTGATATCTCCCTAACAACATTAGTTTAAATTTAACTAACCCAAAAATATAATTATTTTTCTAGTGTAATTTTTTTTCATTTTCTATCAGGCCAGTGTCACACAGCATATACTCTGGTTCATTGCTCTGTGCCAGCCAGCAGCCAGCAGTGTTAATATCCGTTTATAACATTATTTTTAATTTAAAAAAAAAACACAAAAAAATATTTTCCTAGTGTAATCTAATTACATTTACTATCATGCCTGTGTCTGTCAGGCTCACTCAGCATTAATATACCTCTTTTTTTTTTCTCAGTCTTTTTGTTAATTGGTCTGTGCCAGGCAGCCACCCAGCACTCATATCTATTTTTCTTTCACCTTAATTTTAATATAAAAAAAAAAAAAGTTTAAATTTGTTTGCTAGTGTAATCAAATCTAATTTTCTATCCGGCCTGTGTGTTTTGCTGACATAGAGAGCCTACTGTGTTTACTTGCTGCCCTCCCTAGTCTATGAGCCACAACTCATATGTGTTTTTTAATTCCCCCCCCAAAAAAATAATTTCAATCATTTTTCTAGTGTAATCTAATAGTATTTTCTATCAGGCGTGTGTGTATCCGACATACATAGCCTACTGTTTTTAATAGCTGCCCTTCCAAGGCTATCAGCCACGACTCATATGTATGTGCTTAACCTTTTTCTTAAAATTTCCAAAAAAAGTCTTTAAATCATTATGCTAGTGTAATCTAATTGTATTTTCTATCAGGCCTGTGTCTAACTGTCTATCTGACTTACACAGCATACTGTTGTTATAATTGCTGCCCTACGTAGCAGCCAGCCAGTGTGACCACTCATAGTCATATGTGCATTGCACTTCTTAACATAATTTTAATATTAAAATCTAAAATTTTAAAATATTTTGCTAGTGTAATGTAACTTAATTTTCTATCAGTCCTGTGTTTTTGTCACTTACACAGCATACTGTGTTCAATTACTGCCCTACCTACCATCCACGACTCATATCTGCCAGCCTGTCTGCCAGGCCCAAGTAGCCAATTAGTGGCACCAATCACAATTCTTGTAACAGTAATAAAAATAAAAAAAAATCATAATTTTTTTGGACTGCAAATATTCAGTCTCCTAGGGCCATTGAATTTCATTTACCTCCTGCCTGCCACTGCCAGCCTTTTGTGCCAGGCCGTCTAGCCAACTATTTACACCAATCATAATTGTTGTCACAGTCAGACAGTATAGTTATTAATTTAAATAAAAACATTTTTTAGTGTTGATCTTAATCCTCAGTTTGCTCGTGCCTTTGAATTGCACTTTTCTACAGCCTTCCAAGCCTGTGTGCCAGGCCTACTTAAAAAATATTTACACCAATCATATTTGTTGTGACAGTATTCTAATAATTAAAAATTAAAATTTTTGGTAATAGTTGCTGTGATTTGAATCGTCAGTTTGCTGGTGCCATTGAAACGCACTTTCCTCCTGCCTTGCAGCCTGCTGTGAGCCAGGCCCCTACCTAGCCAATTGTTGTCAGCAATCATATTTCTGTTAACAGTATTGCAAAAATTGTCAATCATCACTGTTTAGACTGTCAGTAATCAGTCTCCTAGTGTCCTTGAATTGCATCTCCCTCCTGCCTGCCATCCTTTTGTGCCAGGCCGTCTTGCCAACTATTTATACCAATCCTAATTTTTTGTCACAGTATAGTTACTAATTATAATTAAAAAAATCTTTATTGTTGATGATCTTAACCCTCAGTTTGCTCGTGCCTTTGAATTCAGTTGTCTACAGCCTTCCAAGCCTGTGTGCCAGGCCTACTTAAAAAATATTTACACCAATCATATTTGTTGTGACAGTATTCTAATAATTAAAAATTAAAATTTTTGGTAATAGTTGCTGTGTTTTGAATCGTCAGTTTGCTGGTCCCATTGAAACGCACTTGTTACGGTACCAACTGTGTACCAAGGGTTAACCCCAGATGAACAATGTCCTGCATAGACAATCAGCAATTCACAACCCAGCCAGTTTCAGGTTTAAACAGAATATGTCCTTTATTTGAAGGCAGCACACAGATTTATACACCCTGGCTTCAGGTTACAGAGGGCATTGGTTTAACAGTAAGGCAAACATATGAACAATGCATCAAACAATTGTCTATTCACAGGTAAAACAGATTAACATATTAAGTTAATTAACTAGGGAAGAACGTTTACTCAGACAATCTGATGTTGGGCAGTCTAGTTAACATAATCACACAAGGACACAAGCAGTTTACCCAGACAGACTCCTGAGACACAATCAGATCTTAAACATACATAGAATACATCTTATTACAGAATATAGGAACAGTTCTTATTAGCTATAAAGTCTTTTATGCCCACTTTGCTTATAGAGTCACAATTGCTCCCACAAGGGGCACTCACACCCTATACCCATCCTGTATTTATGGATACAGGGTGACATAGACATAAGACAGAGGTATGAAAGTACCTGGGGTGTCCAGCATATAAAATTCCATATTTCCATGCAGTCTCTGGGTATCCTTAAGCCCATGTACCTCCAGCCCAAAGAATGTTCCATAACAGGCCCTCCAATGTACAGTGGCGAGATTGGTTTTGTCACATCTCTCCCCTTTTCCAAACAGACTAACAGGGTATCTGACCTCCTGCCGGTCAGTGCCCTGGTTAGTCCAGCAACCCACCCATAAAACACAATTAGTAGTACAGCCCACCCACAATAAATGGTTACTACACCTGAGTACGGGGAAAACTTGTCCATGTCCAGGTGCCTCACCACAGCTGTGTGGGGGACTGGTACGCTGAATTGGTGGGTTGCGAGGTGGGCAGAGACCAGCTGTACTCTGCCCGGGTGCCAGCACTACCATGGAAGTAGCCTGGTGGGAGCCTGGTTGCTGGAGGGGAAGACCGACTGTCTCCCCTTCGGATACATAGCTGTGCTGCTGGAGGGGGAGACCAATCGTCTCCCCTTTGGCTAAACAGCCGTGTTGCTGGGGGACAGGACCATCAAACTCCTCTCCCTCTGGTTTGTCATGCTCGGCTGTCCAGGGTATATACTGTGGCATATACCACCAGAGCGCCTGGTAGGCATGTCAGTTTGCTGGGACAATCCATCTGTATTCCCGTTATGAGAGAGAATTCCTGTCCATACAAACAAGGGTTCAAATTCCTCAGTGCCCAGACCAGGGCCAAACAGTCCTTCAAAATCCCATCAGCTTCTTTACGAGTTTTCTGTACCTGCTCTTTATAGGTATCCACAATCCCTTCATACTGACATAGGGTGCCCTTGAGTTGCTGCACCTCACTATGAGCCAGCGTCAGCTTCTCCTCCAGTGTCACTAAGTTTGTCTTTAATGTTTCATGTTCCACTCTCAAGCTGGTGTTTTCTGCAGTTTGTCGGTGCAGCTTGTCTAGCAGAGATTCCTGTTCTAAACGTGCTTTTTCCTCTGCGCTCCTCTTCTCCTTCATCAGCGCATTGTAACGGGACCTCCACATATCAATAGCGGATAGAGATTTACTGAGCTCAGCGTCCTGGGGCTTAGCAGCAGGTGGGTCAGTCTCTGCTGCACGGATCTGGGCACGGGTAGTCACAGAGTTAACATCAGCGGGACCCATAGGAGTGTAGGCAGAAACAAGGGGGGCCAAGTCATTTCCAAGAAGAACATCAGCAGGTAAGTCCTTCTTGACCCCCACATTCACAGGTCTAGCGCCCACTCCCCAATCCAAATGTACCCTGGCAACAGGTAGGCTGAACACATCGCCCCCTGCTACCCTCACAGCCACAGTGTCTCCAGTGTACTGTTTCTCAGACACCAAGTTCTTTTGAAGCAAGGTCATGGTAGCACCAGTATCCCGTAGACCACTGACCTTCTTCCCATTCACTTTAACCAGTTGCCGGTTATTCCGGTGGGCAGCTTGCACAAGGTCTGCCTCATGTAGGATGCTCCAGCATTCTTGCGCCTCTACGTAGCGGGCCGCAGGCTGAGGATTACGTGGGATTCCGCCGGCGGGTCTTCTCCAGGACTGCGCTTGGTTCGCTGCGTTTAGGGGACACTCTGGTCTTTTGTGCCCTAGTTGCTTACATCTAAAGCACCGAATAGGTTGTGAGTAGCCCCGCGAATGGAACAGGGCTCTCTGAGGGTAGTTCGTGGCCGGAGGCTGTGTGGTATAGCGGTGCGCCGGGGTTTGGTAACTGGCAGCTGCTGGGGTGACTGGGGGTCTGTACTCCACTCTAGCAGGGGGCTTAGTGGTAGCAATGTCCAGTTTGCGGGCATCCGTATACTCATCTGCCAAGCGAGCCGCTTCCTGCAGGGTGGAGGGTTTACGGTCCCGAACCCACTCTCGAACTCCTGCGGGTAATTTGTCGAAGCAATGTTCCAACAGGAATAGCTGCAGCACCTCTTCCCCAGATATGGCTTGGCACCCCGCTATCCAGTGAGCTGCTGTGCGGTGCACCTTACATGCCCACTCAAGGTAGGAATCTCCAGCTAATTTAACAGTGTCTCTGAACCGTCTCCGGTATGCCTCCGGTGTAACCGCATACCTGGAGAGCAGAGCCTCTTTTACAGTATTATAATCCCTGACTTCCTCATCTGGAATGGCCCGAAAAGCCTCTCTGGCCCGGCCGGATAATTTTCCAGATAATATCGTGACCCAGTCCTCTGCGGGTACCTTGTGTAGTGCACATTGCCTCTCAAAATCCGCAAGGTACCCATCAATCTCTCCTTCTGTTTCCAGGAAGTTTTTAAAAGCTGCAAAATTTACTTTTCTCTTTTCCATCTTAGTCAGTATTGTAATAATCCCCCTCTTCCTGAGGTTACTGGCTTGTGTAGTTGCTCTTCTGGGCGATAAGGTTCATTCCGTCGCTGCCACCAATGTTACGGTACCAACTGTGTACCAAGGGTTAACCCCAGATGAACAATGTCCTGCATAGACAATCAGCAATTCACAACCCAGCCAGTTTCAGGTTTAAACAGAATATGTCCTTTATTTGAAGGCAGCACACAGATTTATACACCCTGGCTTCAGGTTACAGAGGGCATTGGTTTAGCAGTAAGGCAAACATATGAACAATGCATCAAACAATTGTCTATTCACAGGTAAAACAGATTAACATATTAAGTTAATTAACTAGGGAAGAACGTTTACTCAGACAATCTGATGTTGGGCAGTCTAGTTAACATAATCACACAAGGACACAATCAGTTTACCCAGACAGACTCCTGAGACACAATCAGATCTTAAACATACATAGAATACATCTTATTACAGAATATAGGAACAGTTCTTATTAGCTATAAAGTCTTTTATGCCCACTTTGCTTATAGAGTCACAATTGCTCCCACAAGGGGCACTCACACCCTGTACCCATCCTGTATTTATGGATACAGGGTGACATAGACATAAGACAGAGGTATGAAAGTACCTGGGGTGTCCAGCATATAAAATTCCATATTTCCATGCAGTCTCTGGGTATCCTTAAGCCCATGTACCTCCAGCCCAAAGAATGTTCCATAACAGGCCCTCCAATGTACAGTGGCGAGATTGGTTTTGTCACATCACTTTCCTGCTGCCTTGCAGCCTAATGTGAGCCAGGCCCCCACCTAGCCAATTGTTGTCAGCAATCATATTTCTGTTAACAGTATTGCACAAATTGTCAATCATCACTGTTTAGACTGTCAGTAATCAGTCTCCTAGTGTCCTTGAATTGCATCTCCCTCCTGCCTGCCATCCTTTTGTGCCAGGCCGTCTTGCCAACTATTTACACCAATCCTAATTTTTTGTCACAGTATAGTTACTAATTATAATTAAAAAAATCTTTATTGTTGATGATCTTAACCCTCAGTTTGCTCGTGCCTTTGAATTCAGTTGTCTACAGCCTTCCAAGCCTGTGTGCCAGGCCTACTTAAAAAATATTTACACCAATCATATTTGCTGTGACAGTATTCTAATAATTAAAAATTAAAATTTTTGGTAATAGTTGCTGTGATTTGAATCGTCAGTTTGCTGGTGCCATTGAAACGCACTTTCCTGCTGCCTTGCAGCCTGCTGTGAGCCAGGCCCCCACCTAGCCAATTGTTGTCAGCAATCATATTTCTGTTAACAGTATTGCAAAAATTGTCAATCATCACTGTTTAGACTGTCAGTAATCAGTCTCCTAGTGTCCTTGAATTTCATCTCCCTCCTGCCTGCCATCCCTTTGTGCCAGGCCGTCTTGCCAACTATTTACATTTATTTATTTACATTTATTATCTATTTATTGTAATCAATTTTTTTTTCTAAATTCACGGTTGCAAATAATGATCTGTGGCTTTCTAAAATCAATGCCTTTCCTGTAATCTTTTATTCAAAAGGATGACATATCTCCTCTTTCATGCTGTTGTTTCGGTTGAGGCTCCGGGACCCTCGTATTAAAAAGGCCTGAGCATAAATAAGTGTCACGGCTGTGTAATCATTTTTTTTTTCTAAATTCACGGTTGCAAATAATGATCTGTGGGTTTCTAAAATCAATGCCTTTACTGTAATCTTTTATTCAAAAGGATGACAGTACTACCAAAATACAGCCAATGAAGGGCCTTAGGAAGACTGAGCCAAGGTTGGATTGTAGTATTTGGTTAGGCTAATCATGATGGCCATGTAGACCACCACCACCGAGAGTCCTGGAAGTAACAGGGATGATGAGATGAAAGAGCTAAGAATAGTAGAACTTGAAACAACAGAGTTAGCCATGGGAGTTATTGCAAAACCGCTTGGCTTTTTTTTGGCTTTGGGTGCGGCTATTCATGCAGGCCATATAGAGCTGACAACATTCGGTGTCGTATCAGCTATTAAACTAATAAGAACAGTACTACCAAAATACAGACAATGAAGGGCCTTAGGAAGACTGGGCCAAGGTTGGATTGTAGTATTTGGTTAGGCTAATCATGATGGCCATGTAGACCACCACCACCGAGAGTCCTGGAAGTAACAGGGATGATGAGATGAAAGAGCTAAGAATAGTAGAACTTGAAACAACAGAGTTAGCCATGGGTGTTAGTGCAAAACCGCTTGGCTTTTTTTTGGCTTTGGGTGCGGCTATTCATGCAGGCCATATAGAGCTGACAACATTCGGTGTCGTATCAGCTATTAAACTAATAAGAACAGTACTACCAAAATACAGCCAATGAAGGACCTTAGGAAGACTGGGCCAAGGTTGGATTGTAGTATTTGGTTAGGCTAATCATGATGGCCATGTAGACCACCACCACCGAGAGTCCTGGAAGTAACAGGGATGATGAGATGAAAGTACTAAGAATAGTACTACTTGAAACAACAGAGTTAGCCATGGGTGTTAATTCAAGACCGCTTGGATTTATTTTTGTATTGGGTGCAGCTAATCATGCAGGCCATATAGAGCTGACAACATTCGGTTTTGTATCAGCTATAAAAATAATAAGAACTGTACTATCAAAATACAGATGAAGGCCTATGAAGACTGAGCAAAGGTTGGATTGTAGTATTTTGTTCGGCTAATCATGATGGCCATGTAGACCGCCCGTAACAGGGATGAAAGTGCTAAGAATAGTACTAATTGAAACAACAGAGTTAGCCATGGGTGTTAGTCTAAGACCACTCAGCTTTTTTTTGGGTTTGGGTGCAGCTAATCATGAAGGACAGATAGACCTGCCACCATTTGGTGTTGTAACAGGTATGAAAATGCAAAGAACAGTACTACATAACACAACCTACTTACCATGGGTCCCAGAACATATGTTTGGTTGTTATATTTTGTAAGGGTAATCATGCAGGCCATATAGACCTCCACCGATAGGGTGAGTATGAGTAACAGCTATTAAAATGCGAAGGACATTACTAATTAACACAACATAGTTACCATGGGTCGCAGACCAAGAGCAGATGTCTTATTATTATATTTTGTATGGGTAATCATCCAGGCCGTATAGACCTCACCAAATAGGGGGAGTTACAGAGATTAAAGTGCTAAGAATGGTAGTACTTAAAACACAACCTCGTTAAAATAGGTAGCAGACCACATGTCTTATTATTATAATTTTTCAGGGTAATCTGGCAGGCCATATAGAACTCCCACGATAGGGGGGGGGGAACAGGGATTAAAGTGCTAAGAAAAGTACTAATTGACACAAGCTAGTTGGGTCCAAGAACGCATGTTTGATTATTAGAATTTATTAGGGTAATTATATATCTAACAAATATATCTATTTCTCTTCTATCGATTCTATCTAACTATCAATCTATGTATATCTATCTCTCCTATCTATCACTATCAATCTATCTTCTGTCCGGGATGTTTTGAGACAGCCACTTTGGGAATGTTAGTTGATTTAGACCCATTATGGCTTAAAAGCAGACTCTGCATCAACTATGTAATTTTCCATGGGAGTTTTGCCAGGGATCCCCCTCCAGCATGCAACAGTCCAGGTGTTAGGACCCTTGAAACAACTTTTCCATCACTATTGTGGCCAGAAAGAGTCCTTGTAGGTTTTAAAGTTCGCCTGCCTATTGAATTCAATGGCGGTTCGCGCGTTCGCGAACAATACCGGAAGTTCGAGTCCGCGGTTTTTTCGGTTCGCGACATCACTATACCCAGGTGAAAGAATGTAAAACTATAGATTACAAAAGAGAATTAAAACCTGAGGTATATGATAAATATCCATGGATTTGTGGCTGTGAATTATCTAACAGGCTCTTTTGTTTTTATTGTCTCCTGTTTGCAAAACAAAGTGGGGATTCAAGCTGGGTGAGTTATGGTGTCGCCGATTTATCACATTTAAGTAAAAAAACAAACATAATTGCTCCCAATCACATTTAAACTCCACATTAGAGTTTAATTTGCTAGGAAGGGTTGATATTCGGCAACAACTTGACAGTGCATATCGTTTGATTATTAAAAAACATAAGGAGCAAGTAACGAAAAATCGTTAAGTTCTTTCCAAAATAATTAATTGTATTTTATTTTGCGGCGCATTTGAGCTTGCACTTCGAGGACATGACGAACGTGATGATTCATTAAATCCAGGCATTTTCAGAGGTCTTATAAACTTCTCAGCAGAGCTTGATGCATCTCTAAAAAAACATCTCGCTAGTGCCACTGTTTTTAAAGGAACGTCAAAAGAAATTCAAAACGATTTATTAGACTGTATGCTTACTGTTTGCCAGAACCAAATAAAGAAGGAAATCTCAAATGCAAGTTTTGTAGCAGTGATAGCAGATGAAACTACTGATGTTTCATCTGCCTTCCAATTGGTTGTTGTTTTTAGGTACATTATAGGTAACGGACAACCGGTTGAGAGATTCTGGGAATTCACTAATCCAACTGGACATGATACAGAATCTATAGCTACGTGTATTCAAGCTACTTTGGAAAAAGTTCTAGACAACCCAGAGAAACTGACATCCCAGAGTTACCATGGTGCAAGCGTGATGAGTAGTCAGCATGCAGGTGTTCAGGCTATAATTAAATGTACCTACAAGAATGCACATTTTGTGCATTGCTACGCACATCAGCTCAATTTAATGGTCAGCCAAGCAAGCAGTCAGAATCAACAAGTTCGAGTATTTTTTTCAAACCTAAGTGACATTACTAACTTTTTTAGTAACTCGCTATTCTAGATGAAACTGTTAGAAGAAGGATACCTCATGGTTCAGCCACCAGGTGGAATTTCAAGAGTCGAACCATCAATACAGTTTTTGAAAATGGGGAACAGTTCATTGAATGCATGGAAAAAATAGAGTCAACATCGAAAAAAGAAATAGCTATAAATCAAGCAGGGGCTATTCGGCATATGTTACAAGACTCGGTATTTGTGTTTTGGCTTACAGTTTTTCACAATATTATGCCACATGTAGATGTGTTATACAACTAACTTCAGAAAACACTAACAGATGCGGCACTTATTCGAAAACATATTAACACTTTCCAGAAGACAATGGAAAACGAAAGGAATAGAATGGACACAGTGACCATGACAATATCAGAAACAGAGGAAACATCTAGGAAAAGGAAGAGAGAAAATATTCACATTACTGACTGTGGCAGCTAAAGAGATATGCGATGTTATCACGAATCAAGTAAAAGATAGATTTTCTTTTATAACTCACTACTCGGCTGTTTCTCTCCTCCAAGCGGAAAAATTTTCGGATTACGAGAAAATTTTTCCAAATCAGCTTCTTGACAAAACATCAGCTGTTTATAACACATTACAGAAAGATCGCATGAAAACTGAACTAGGAGTAATTTACAGAAGTCAAGATTTCAGAAATATGAATGGTGCTATTAGTCTTCTAAAGTTTGTAATAGAAAATAACTTGGACGGTACTTTCTCGGAGACCTACAAACTGTTGCAAATTATTTCAACTATTCCCGTGACAACTGCTGAGGCTGAGAGATGTTTCTCAACTTTAAAACGAGTTAAGACATTTCTAAGGAGCACCATGAATGAGGAAAGACTGACCGCTCTAGCCATGCTCACAATTGAAAAACAATTGATAAATGACATTCCTAAATTCAATGAAAATGTTATTGATTTATTTGCCTCAAAAAAAAGACAGGTGGATTGACTTGATTTACAAAACTTGTACTTGAGTTATCAACATTGTTTTAATGTTTACCTTTGAAGTAAATTATTAAGCACTAGTGCAATAGAAATAATCTTCTTTTGTAGAAAGTAAAATGTTGGTGTATTTATCTTCATGTTGCCACAGCCTTTGGCTGCATTGCCTAATATCGAACACTGTGGGCTGGGGCAACAGTAATTGAAACGTGGTTTTATTTCTCTATAAAGTGGAAGGTTCTTTAAATCCTCCAGGAATATATATGTTTTCATAAATGTACATTCAATATACTTATTATTTTGCAGCTTTAATTAATCATTTGGTTAATATATATGTTATTATATAATTTAACTGAGCATGCATATTTTAAGACTAGACATGGGCAGTGGAGGCTCCTCCATTTGTGCACTGTCGCATGTGAACATGGGTATACTGAAGAGTATGTATTCTTGTGTATTAATTTAAATATTAGACCTGGTCATAATATTAAATATAATATATATATATATATATATATATATATATATATATATATATATATAAATGTTAAAAAACACAATGATCAAGTAACCACAAATCGTTATGTTCTTTCCAAAATTATGAATTGTATTCTATTTTCCGGCGCATTTGAGCTTTCACTTCGAGGACATGATGAATGCGATGATTCATTAAATATTGAGAGACTTCAAAGGATTGTAATTTAATACTTACCTCTAGATTTAGAGTTCTGCGGCCAAAGGGGTGCGTTAGCTACGCGTGCTTTTTTTCTCCCGCACAGAAGGGCTGCGTTAGGCTCCAAAAAGGGAGCATATATCATATTTACTGCCACTGCAAATCTAAATACCAGCGGTGCTTACGGACGCGGCCAGCTTCAAAAACGTTCTCATGCACAATTCCCCCATAGGAAACAATGGGGCCGTTTGAGCTGAAAAAAACCTAACACCTGCAAAAAAGCAGCGTTCAGCTCCTAACGCAGCCCCATTGTTTCCTATGGGGAAACACTTCCTGAGTCTGCACCTAACACCCTAACATGTACCCCGAGTCTAAACACCCCTAACCTTATACTTATTAACCCCTAATCTGCCACCCCCGCTATCGCTGACCCCTGCATATATTTTTAACCCCTAATCTGCCGCTCCATACACCGCTGCCACCTACGTTATCCCTATGTACCCCTAATCTGCTGACCCTAACACCGCCGACCCCTATATTATATTAACCCCTAATCTGCCGCCCCCAACATCTCCGCCACCTACCTACAATTATTAACCCCTAATCTGCCGACCGGACCTCACCGCTACTATAATAAAGTTATTAACCCTTAATCCGCCTCACTTCCGCCTCAATAACCCTATAATAAAGTATTAACCCCTAATCTGCCCTCCCTAACATCACTGACACCTAAATTCAAGTATTAACCCCTAATCTGCCGACCGGACCTCACCGCTATTTATTATCCCCTAAAGCTAAGTCTAACCCTAAAACTAACACCCCCCTAAATTAAATATAATTTTAATCTAACGAAATAAATTAACTCTTATTAAATAAATTATTCCTATTTAAAGCTAAATACTTACCTGTAAAATAAACCCTAATATAGCTACAATATAAATAATAATTATATTGTAGCTATTTTAGGATTAATATTTATTTTACAGGCAACTTTGTATTTATTTTAACCAGGTACAATAGCTATTAAATAGTTAATAACTATTTAATAGCTACCTAGTTAAAATAATTACAAAATTACCTGTAAAATAAATCCTAACCTAAGTTACAATTAAACCTAACACTACACTATCAATAAATTAATTAAGTAAAATACCTACAATTATCTACAATTAAATCTAACACTACACTATCAATAAATTAATTACATAAAATACCTACAAATAAATACAATTACATAAACTAACTAAAGTACAAAAAATAAAAAAGAACTAAGTTACAAAAAATAAATTTTTTTTTTACAAACATTGGGTTAGATTAGGGGTATGTGGGTGGTGGGTTGTAATGTTGGGGGGTTTTTTTTTACAGGCAAAAGAGCAGAATTCTTTGGGGCATGCCCCGCAAAAGGCCCGTTTAAGGGCTGGTAAGGTAAAATAGCTTTTCTATTTTTATTTTAGAATAGGGTAGGGCATTTTTTTATTTTGGGGGGCTTTGTTATTTTATTAGGGGGCTTAGAGTAGGTGTAATTAGCTTAAAATTGTTGTAATATTTTTCTAATGTTTGTAAATATTTTTTTATTTTTTGTAACTTAGTTCTTTTTTATTTTTTGTACTTTAGTTAGTTTATGTAATTGTATTTATTTATAGGTATTTTATGTAATTAATTTATTGATAGTGTAGTGTTAGATTTAATTGTAGATAATTGTAGATATTTTATTTAATTAATTTATTGATAGTGTAGTGTTAGGTTTAATTGTAACTTAGGTTAGGATTTATTTTACAGGTAATTTTGTAATTATTTTAACTAGGTAGCTATTAAATAGTTATTAACTATTTAATAGCTATTGTACCTGGTTAAAATAAATACAAAGTTACCTGTAAAATAAATATTAATCCTAAAATAGCTAGAATATAATTATTATTTATATTGTAGCTATATTAGGGTTTATTTTACAGGTAAGTATTTAGCTTTAAATAAGAATAATTTATTTAATAAGAGTTAATTTATTTTGTTAGATAAAAATTATATTTAATTTAGGGGGGTGTTAGTGTTAGGGTTAGACTTAGCTTTAGGGGTAAATAAATTTATTAGAGTAGTGGCGAGGTCCGGTCGGCAGATTTGGGGTTAATACTTGAAGTTAGGTGTCGGTGATGTTAGGGAGGACAGATTAGGGGTTAATACTATTTATTATAGGGTTATTGAGGCGGGAGTGAGGCGGATTAGGGGTTAATAACTTTATTATAGTAGCGGTGAGGTCCGGTCGGCAGATTAGAGGTTAATAATTGTAGGTAGGTGGCGGCGACATTGGGGGCGGCAGATTAGGGGTTAATAAATATAATATAGGGGTCGGCGGTGTTAGGGGCAGCAGATTAGGGGTACATAGGGATAACGTATAAGAGCTTTATGAACCGCCGTTAGCCCAGAAAGCTCTAAATTCCTGGCTTTTTGCTGCGGCTGGAGTCTTGTCGTTAGATTTCTAACTCTCACTTCAGCCAAGACTCTAAATACCGGCGTTAGAAAGATCCCATTGAAAAGATAGGATACTCAATTGGCGTAGGGGGATCTGCGGTATGGAAAAGTCGCGGCTGTAAAGTGAGCGTTAGACCCTTACCTGACTGACTCTAAATACCAGCGGCCGGCCAAAACCAGCGTTAGGAGCCCCTAACGCTGGTTTTGACGGCTAACGCCAAACTCTAAATCTAGGCATTAGTTAGAATGATACTAATAATCAGCTATACTATTAACTATTTGAATTCAATTGATTAATCATTTCATATTCTGATATTACATTGCATTTAATTAGAATTCAGTAGTGATTAATTTATTGTAACAATATTTATATTTCCTTATTATCCCACTTTAATATAAATATATTCCATATTTGAAGTCATTCCTTAATAAAGTATAGGAGTATATAAATATATAAAACTATATGAAAATTAGGTACAAGTCATTTCATATGAAATTTTGTCTTTTATATGCTTGCATCAATTCTGAGCTAGAAAATCTTTCCAGGCGTATATGTGGATTCAAACCTTCAAAAGTATTTGTTAGTCCCATCATTTGTATATCATACAAGTGATAATTACTTACTTTCCTGAAGATTCTAATCTGAGCATATCTGAACTAAAGTACAGAATTGTTTCTCTGTCACCCCAGAGAGGTAACATGGTTATCTTGTTTGGAGAGATCTAATCTCATTAAGCGATGAATTAAAGAATCTTTTGAAGATTAAACTTTAACAAATGTTCCCTTTGTATATTTTTTAGATATCCTGGCTGGGAGCTGTATTGGAGCATAGTATTTATATATAATTTATGTTACATTTCATAAAAATATATTTCATATCTGAGTACATGACTTTAATACAGTTTGAGTGCATGTTATTGTATACAGTTGTATGCAAAAGTTTAGGCACTCCTGACAATTTCCATGATTTTCAGTTATAAATAAATGGTTGTTTGGATCAGTAATTTAATTTTGATCTATCAAATAAATGAAGGACACAGTAAAAAATCAGTAGTGAAATGAGGTTTATTGGATTAACAGAAAATGTGCAATATGCATCAAGACAAAATTAGACAGGTGCATACATTTGGGCACCCTTGTTATTTTGTTGATTTGAATACCTGTAACTACCTAGCACTGATTAATTGGAAGACAAAACTGGTTTGGTGAGCCCGTTAAGCCTTAAACTTCATAGACAGGTGTATCCAATCATGAGAAGAGGTTTTAAGGTGGCCAATTGCAAGTTGTTCTCTATGACTCTCCTCTGAAGAGTGGGGACCTCTAAACAACTCTCTAATGACCTAAAAACAAAGATTGTTCAACATCATGGTTTAGTGAGAGGCTACAAAAAGCTATTGCAATTGCATAGATTTAAGATGTCTGTGTCCACTGTGAGGAACATAGTGAGCAATGCATGGTGAGGATATGGAAATCCACAGGTACAGTTCTTGTTAAGGCCAGAAGTGGCAGGCCAAGTAAAATATCAGAGAGGGCCAGAGGCAAAGGCAAAGGATGGTGAGAACGGTTAAAAACAGCCCACAGACCACCTCCAAAGACCTGTACTGGGAATCTTGTTGAGGGTCTCATGGATTCCACTCAATATCAGCAGATACTTGAGAATAATGTTGAGGAATCAGTCACAAACTTCAGTTGAAGTTACCCCAGGGGCTGGATATTTCAAGAAGATGATGACCAAAAACACTGCTGGTTCAAATGGGTGGGGCCATTTGAGGGGGGTGACTTTCGCAAAGAGGTGTGGCTTTTTAAAATGGGTGTAGCTTTTTAAAAGGGGTGTGGATTTTTAAAAGGGGCGTGTTTTTTTCAAAGGGGCATGGCTTTCTAATAGGGGCGGGGTCTTGTGCACCCCCATCCTAAAAATTCACCAGCCGCCACTGATCACAATATATACGTATAGATTTACATAACACGCATCACGCAACAACAAAGCACACATTTTATTTTAATCAGCACACAATAACAATGTAGTAAAATACAACAACACAATGAGGATTTCATAACTACACAGGCAGATTGATAATATGATGACGTCATTAGAAGCTTCAACCATACACATTACAGCTTTCGGACTGTACCGCCCCTTTCAGAAGTTTAGCACTCAATACTACAATACTACATATACGTAAACGACAGTTTGGAACATCATTATTATGGCGATTTTAAAGGGATGCGTACAAAATATTGACAGCTCGAAAATCACTTATATATACAATATTATAGATGTCAGCCGGAAGATCATCATTATTATTGCGATTTTAAAGGGACGCGTACAATATTGACATCTCGCCAATCACTCATATATACAATACTAGAGATGTCAGCTGGAAGAACTTCAGTATTATTGCGATTTTAAAGGGACGCGTACAATATTGACATCTCGCAAATCACTTATATATACAATACTAGAGATGGCAGCAGGAAGATCTTCAGTATTATTGCGATTTTAAAGGGACGCATACAATATTGACATCTCGCTAATCGCTTATATATACATTACTACAGATGGCAGCCGGAAGATCGTCATTATTATTGCGATTTTAAAGGGAAGCGTACAATATTGACATCTCGCCAATCACTCATATATATACAATACTACAGATGTCAGCTGTTACTTTATCGTTTACAAACAATATTGCAGCAACATTGATCGATCACATTCTATGCCATTATACACAACTATGCACTTTCATTCATGTTAGCATGGACGTGTGCTTTTTACTATAAGATCACGTTTAATAAGTATGTATTACGCATATGAACAAACATTACGAAGATGCACTGTATATGTTACATTTTACACTTTCACATTGCGATTCATTGGGGGAAAACAACATTTCAGCAAACACCTAAAAAACGCCCACTTTGAAAGCATTCGCGCCGCTCACATACAAACAAGTGTATACAATCAGCAATCATTACGAACTCACTACCATTGGACATTATGCACTATAAATCACCCAAACAACATGGCCAAAGCGTCCCTTGTGATCGACATTGTATCAATTCGCTTCTGTGTTTTTGCATACCTTGTTACTCCTTGTGTTGTGTTTGCTCTGCTGTTTGGCTTTGTGCTGCTTAGCTTGGCAAATATGGATGACGATTTGATAGACGCTGCTGCTGGTGCTGCTGCACAAGTAGAGATTCAGAGAATCAGGCGGGCTCGGTGGCTCCAAGTGAGACAAAGGGCTCATTTGGTTAGAGGTCCTTGTGTCTACAGGGTGAGACCCACCTTGGAAAACATGAGTGACTTCGAGGTTTATGACAAGTATAGGCTCAATCGCAAACAGCTCATTGGCCTTTACGATGTTCTTAGACCTCATCTGGAGCCACGTACACAAATAAGGACTGCTGTCCCTGGCATCATTAAGATGCTAAGTTGTATATACGTCCTGGCCTCCGGAAGTTTTCAATCTGGAGAGATGTACATGCATGGCCAGTCTCAAGGTACATTCTCGGTGGTTTTTGATAACTTTCTGGATGCCATGGTACGTATTAGTAAGCGTTACATAGGATTCCCTCAGAATGATGGTGATTGGAGGCGCCTGAAAAGGGGGAATTCTTTGCAATCGCTGAATTGCCCAATGTCTTGAGAGCAATAGATTGCACCCACATTGCGCTGCATGCTCCAGCCGATGACTTGCCCTTCCGAAATCACAAACATTTCCATAGTCTCAACGTGCAGTATGTTTGTGATGCACGGATGCGGATTATGCACGTGTGTGCGAATTTCGGCGGGGCTTGTCATGATGCCCGCATCCTTAGACAGTCGTCCCTGTGGCGGCTGTTTGAGGAAAGACAGTTTCCCCCTGGGTATCTTGTTGGTGAGTACTTGTGCACAACATGGTTAATTGGTTAGACAATTGCCACTGTAGTCTTAAACTGTTGTTAGTGTAATGTGCAAAATGTGCAGCTATAGGATGCAATTTAACCATTTCTTTCTCTTTCCGCAAATGTCTAGTTTTAGCTCCAAACAGATATGTAGCATGTCTTAGCTTAAATGGGCAGATAGAGAATGCAATTTAACCATGTCATTGTCTCTTTACGCAAATGTCTAGTTTTAGTTTAAAACAGATATGTAGCATGTCTTAGCTTAAATGGACAGATAAAGAATGCAATTTAACCATATCATTATCTCTTTACGCAAATGTCTAGTTTTGCTTTTAAACAGATATGTAGCATGTCTTAGCTTAAATGGACAGATAGAGAATGCAATTTAACCATGTCATTATCTCTTTACGCAAATGTCTAGTTTTACTTTTAAACAGATATGTAGCATGTCTTAGCTTAAATGGGCAGATAGAAAATGCAATTTAACCATGTCATTGTCTCTTTCCGCAAATGTCTAGTTTTAGTTTAAAACAGATATGTAGCATGTCTTATCTTAAATGGACAGATAGAGAATGCAATTTAACCATGTCATTATCTCTTTCCGCAAATGTCTAGTTTTAGTTTAAAACAGATATGTAGCATGTCTTAGCTTAAATGGACAGATAGAAAATGCAATTGAACCATTTTGTTTTTAGTTGAGCAAAAGTCTGGTTTATGCGAAATACGCATATGTAGCATGTCTTAGCTTAAATGGGCAGATAGAGAATGCAATTTAACCATGTCATTGTCTCTTTACGCAAATGTCTAGTTTATCTTTTAAACAGATATGTAGCATGTCTTAGCTTAAATGGGCAGATAGACAATGCAATTTAAACATAAATCTTTTTTAATGAAAATGTTTATTTTAGGACTTTTTTGTGTACACAAATGAAAAGTATTTTAATATAATAATTATAAATAAAATATTAATGTTTGTAATTTTGTTATTTTCATAATTTATAGGTGATTCTGGTTACATGAGCCGGCCTTGGCTCATTACGCCGTTGCGTAACCCCACTGATGAGGCCCAGGAGCGCTACAATAGGGCGCACAAGCGGACTAGGGCTGTAGTCGAGAGGATGTTTGGGCTCCTCAAAATGAGACTCCAATGCCTTGACAGGTCAGGAGGAGCCCTCCAATACAGCCCTAGTAAGGTGTCGAAGATCGTTATAGCCTGCAGCGTCCTGCATAATATTGCAGAGCTGGCTGGGATTCTGCAGGCCGTCCAGGTGCCCCAACGCCTCCTCCAAGATGAGGAGGACGAGGATTTTCTAGAGGGGCCATTCCGGGATGAGGGGCTCAATGTCAGAGCAGACATCATCAACCGCCACTTCAGACGGTAAATAATAGAAGTTAGATAGGAGTATTACCAAAATATGTGAATTCTAGGGAAATGACAAGTAGAGAATTGTGCAAATATGTTAGGATTGTTCATCAAATGATTAAAATGTTTTAATTTATTACTATAGGTGATGCTCTGGTCATTGGGTCCTGTAACGACTTTGCCACCTGGTTTTTAAAGACAACATCAGCTGGTAAGTATAAATAATGTATGGACTGTGGCTGGCGGGAATTTGGCACAAACAGACATCATATGTCATACATTTTACGAACTATTATTTCTTTTATACATTACTTGAATTTTGGATACTCAGAAAGTGATCCTCTAGCAAGACTGAGGTTCAAAGTCAGATTCAAAGTCACACATTAGAGGTTAGATCTTCTCAATATATGACTCATCTTCACACTTGATTGATAGAACATAACACAAGATGCTACACACGCTTAGTAAGCTAGTGACAGAAATAGTTTCAGAAATAGGGGGTGGGAGAGGTGTGAAGAAATAATTAACACACTTGTATTGTTTGTTTATCACTTTCTCTGCCATTAGGGAGATGACTTCATCTAAAGACTGAAAGTGAAGAATTCAAGACTGAAAGTGAAGAATTCAAGACTGAAAGTGAAGAATTCAAGACTGAAAGTGAAGAATCCCATACTCAAAGTGAATAATCCCAGACTGAAAGTGAAGAATCCAAGATTGAAAGTGAAGAATTCAAGATTGAAAGTGAAGAATCCAAGATTGAAAGTGAAGAATACCAATGTGATCATGTTTGGCATTGTCTTTCAAATGTGCTGACCTTGAAAACCATACAAAGACACGTTCACATGGTAAGTGGCAACAATTTGATGGACTAAGGCTGTGGATGCATCCTATTGGAGACACTTAGATATTTTTTATTTTAGATGGTATTTCACAATCCTCTCATTTGAAAATGATGAATAAGACACCTAATGAAGATAAACTGTTATTTTCAAGATAATTGACTTTCAAAGACCATTCATACAGGTTGGTTTGCACAATGCATGCTAGTTACGAATCACAGGAGTAAGAATGTTAAGAATTAGGAATAGTTACATGTCCTAGATTAGAATATTTTAATTTTACATACATTACCCCTACTTTGTGCTACAGAGGAATCACATTCTGACCAATAAGACAAAGGAATACATCTTAGAGTTGATATAGAGGTATAGTATTAGAAGAGACATGAAATATTACATTTATGTTCAGCATACTATATAAATGGTTTTTGAAGATGTTATATGCATTTTTTTATAATTTAAAATGCTGATATTTATATGTAATATTGATGAGACAATATAATGTTATTTTAAATTATGGATAGGTATATATGTAATGTGTGTTTTTTTTTTTACATTTTTAAATATCTATTGTTGAAAAAACATGTTAGAGAATAGAAACAAGATGAAATGTAATTTCTTTAAATTAATATTAATATAATATATTAAGGCGTGTGTTCATGAAATAACTATGTTTATATATTTTTTTCAGAGTTTCATCTGTGATGAATTACCCTATTTTATATTATTTTTTCTTTAATTTATTTTATTGTCAATAAATAATTTTTTTATGCTAGATCTTTTTTTTTATTTACAAAATTTTATTTTTAAAAAATATTATAATAAATATATCCATATAATCTGACAAGTTAAAAAAATACTCCCATGACTGTTAGCTGTCTATTTGACAAGCACATGCCTGGTCTAAAACCTTTCCTCATGTATTGAATTTATAATATAAAAACGGCTTATTCAGATAATGTTAAAGTCAAGTATCTTTTAAAAAATATTTTGGATTTAAATCCATTGATGTTTTTATTGTGTAATTTATAGATGTTAAAATTTGAAAATGTTTCTGACGAGGATATATAGTCTAAATTAGACAGAACAACTGGTTAAAGGGACATAATACTCATATGCTAAATCACTTGAAACTGATGCAGTATAACTGTAAAAAGCTGACAGGAAAATATCACCTGAGCATCTCTATGTAAAAAAGGAAGACATTTTACCTCACAATCTCCTCAGCTCAGCAGAGTAAGTTCTGTGTAAAAAGTTATATTCGGCTGCTCCCAGCTGCAGGTAAAAAATTTAAAAAAGTGAAGAAATGAACAGCAGCCAATCAGCATCAGCAGTGCTCAGGTCATGAACTCTTACTGTGATCTCATGAGATTTGACTTAACTCTCATGAGATTTCATAGTAAGCTTCCTTTACCTGATTGGTGAAATAATATGAGAGTGCACGAAGCTCATCCTTTCAGTTGTCCTGGGACAGACATACTGATTTGCTGCTTAGAAATCCTTTACAATGGGAGGTGGCTACTGAGGAACTTTTGAGGTAAAATATCTTTCTTTTTTACATAGAGATGTTCAGGTGATATTTTCTAGTCAGCTTTTTACAGCTATGCTGCGTCACTTTCAAGTGTTTAAACATTTGGGTATTATGGCCCTTTAACTTACATCAAAGCGACATTTTTTTTGGAAAATCTCATGTATCTTCCTTAGGTATACAAAATTTTTTTTTTTTTTTTTTAAATGTTTAAAATTGTTATGAAATGTAAAATCCTTTTATTTCATATTTAGACCAAGCTAGTTATTGTATGCCATATTGATGACTTTTCTGTTCTAGTGGAGTCATTTGAAGGCTCATTTAACTATAGCTAGCTCGTAATATAATTGCCAAAAATGATTCATGTTACCTCTTGGATAGAGCCTATCTAGCTATGCTTTTAAGCCAAGAATCTAAATTTTAAAAAGATAATGAGAGAAAAAACCCAAATATAACATGGTTTGAATATTCTATTATCCCTCGAAATCATTACAAACATATAGCTTAATGTCCCTTTAAGGTGAAGATGGCTAAATACAGACATTAGAACATATTTCATTCACAGTGGGGCAAACAATCCAGAAGTTTGAGAAAGGGAGGTGCATAGGTTTATGATAATCAAAGCATTATTTTGAAATATCTACTTAAAGGGACATGAAACCCTAATCTTTTCTTTTGTGATTTAAAAAGAGTATGCCATTTTTAAAATCTTCAATTACTTCGATTATGTCATTATCTTAATTCTCTTGACATACTTTTCTTGAAAAGCATAGCTAGATAGGCTCAGTAGTTGCTGATTGGTTGCTGCACATAGATGCCTTGTGTGATTTGCTCCCCCATGTGCATAGCTATTTATTCAATAAAGGATATCTAAAGAATGATGCAAAATAGATAATAGAAGTCAATTTGAATCTTGTTTAAAATTGTCTTCTCTAATTGAATCATGAAAGAAAATATTTGTGTTTAGTGTCCCTTTAATTGTGGCTGGCCAACAATACATATTTACAATGTTTACACAGATTTATTTAGAGCAAGATTGCATATCAGCTCTTGAAAGGGATGGAAAATTAACAAGCTTTTAGTTCTGGAATATGAAATAAAATATAATTTAAAACATTAACATTTAATTCTATCATCTATTTGAAATCATTATTTTATGGTTATTTGCTTGAAAAACATATCTAGATATGCTCAGTAGATGAAGATTGGTGGATGCACAGAGATGCCTTGTGTGATTTGCTCAACCATGTGCATTGCAATTTCTTCTGTTAAGGATATCTAAATAAAAAAGATAAATTGAGTTACATTTCAAAGTCTAAAAATGTATTCTTTCTGCGGATCATTTTTTGAAAATATTTTGGTGTAATGTCTCTTTACAAATAAAGACGCCAATGCACAATAACATATGTGAGCAGTTCAGACAAATACAAGCTCGAGGTTTATTTACTAATAAGAAACAAACATGTAGTTTAACATTTATAAACAAATTATCCAAGTTACAGACATTAGAACCAGAAATTATGTATTTCAGAAATGTCGCGTGGAAAACGTATCTTGCAACACGAGATTTGCATCTTTAAACATTCAAGTCTAATGTCACGCAATAGCACACAATCAATGTGCATTATAAATACATTTAATAGAGCAATGTCAATACTTCACAATAAGTCATGAAATTGATTTAATGAACAATAAATACATTCAATGTAAAATTTGTATTACTAAAACATATTTGTATTAAAAAAACAGAACGATATTAAACATAGAAATGTCTACAACATTTAATAATGTGACAGGATTTGATTTTTATGAGAATTGAAACATTAATATTTAATGGATCACGTATATTAAATCTGCGTCACACATATATGCATAACAGCCCCATTATTATTATTATTATCAGGTATTTGTAGAGCACCAACAGATTCCGCAGTGCTGTAAACATAGTCGGTGTACAGGATAGCTTTTGTAGGGGTCAAGTGGGTAGAGGGCCCTGTTGTAGTCGGCTCTTATGAAGCGATCTGTAAACAGCTGGGCCCATAGGCTTACAATCTAAGGGGTTCAAGGGGAAAGCAATGGCGTTAAGAAAGGTTAGTGTTGGTTGTATGCATCCCTGAATAGTAAAGTTTTTAGGGAGTGCTTGAAGCTGTTAAAACTAGGGGAGAGTCTTATGGAGCGAGGCAGGGAGTTTCACAAGATGGGGGCCAGTCTGGAGAAGTCCTGTAAACGTGAATGTGAGGAAGTAACAAGAGAGGAGGAGGAGATCCTGAGCTAATCGAAGGGGACGGGAGGGAGAGTATCTAGAGACAAGTTCTGAGATGTAGGGGGGAGCAGTGCAGTTGAGAGCTTTATATGTCAGGGTGAGGATTTTATGTTTAATCCTAGAGGCAAGAGGAAGCCAGTGAAGGGAATGGCAGAGAGGTGCAGCAGATGAAGAGCGACGAGTAAGGAAGATGAGTCTGGCAGAGGCATTCATAATGGATTGTCAAGGAGCTGTGCGGCAGCTAGGTGGATCAGAGAGGACAGAATTACAGTAGTCGAGGCGGGAAAGGATGAGAGAGTGGATTAAAATCTTGGTTGTATCTTGTGTAAGGAAATGTCTAATTTTAGCAATGTTTTTAAGGTGGAAGTGGCAGGCTTTAGCCAAGGACTGGATGTGAGGCGTGAAGGAAAGATCTGAGTCAAGTGTGACCCCAAGACATCGGGCGAGTGGGGTAGCGGTAATGGTGGAATTATCAACAGTTATAGAAATTTTAGGGGTGGAGACATTGGAAGAAGGGGGAAAAATAAGGAGATCAGTTTTGGAGAGAATTAGCTTAAGGTAGTGAGAGGAAATCCAAGATGAGATGTGAGAAAGACAGTTAGTGACACAGGTTAGTAAGGAAGGAGGTAGGTCTGGTGCAGAGAGGTAGATTTGGGTGTCATCGGCATACAAATGGTATTGAAACCCATGGGACTTTATTAAGGAACCTAGTGACGATGTGTAGATTGAGAAGAGAAGGGGACCAAGGACAGAGCCTTGAGGTACCCCAACAGAAAGTGGTAACGGGGCAGAGGATGCTCCGGAGAAGGCTACACTAAATGTACAGTTAGTCAGATAGGAAGAGAATCACGAGAGAGCTGTGTCACAGATGCCAAAGGATTGGAGGGTTTGGAGCAGAAGAGGGTGGTCAACAGTGTCAAAGGCTGCAGACAGGTCAAGGAGGATAAGCAGAGAGAAGTGGCCTTTGGATTTTGCTGCAAGTAGGTCATTGGTAACCTTCGCAATTGCTGTTTCTGTAGAGTGATGGGAACAAAATTCAGATTGCAGTGGGTCAAGAAGAGAGTTTAGTGTAAGGAAATGGGATAAACGTGGGTAAACTAGCTTTTCGAGGAGCTTTGAGGCAAGAGGGAGTAGGGAAATAGGGCGGTAATTTGAAGGGGAGGTTGGATCAAGGGAAGGTTTTTTGAGGATAGGTGTAACCAGTGCATGTTTTAGAGATGAGGGAAATATACCAGTGCTGAGGGAGAGGTTGAAAATGTGTGTGAGTATGGGGGTGAGGGTAGAAGAGAGGGAGGGGAGTAGCTGTGAGGGGATGGGGTCGAGGGGACAGGTAGTGAGGTGGGAGGACAGTATAACTGCAGAAACTTCATCCTCATTAACAGGGGCAAAAGAGCTGCATTTTTGGATATTTGGGTTTTGGGTGATCATGAGCTTTTGAGGGGGTGGGAGATTGGAAGTATGTTGAGAGCTGATTTCACTTCTGATGGGGTCAATTTTGTTGTTGAAGTGGCTTGCAAAATCTTGAGCTGAGAGAGAGGTTGTGTTAGGAGGTGGGGGTGGGCGGAGAAGAGTGTTGAATGTGTTGAACAGACGTTTAGGGTTAGAGGAAAGAGTAGAGATGAGATGAGAAAAATATTGTTGCTTATAAAGATTATGGGCAGAATAGTAAGAGTTCAGGATGAACTTGTAGCGAAGAAAGTCAGCTGAACTCCAATGAGTTACAAATAAGTCTACATGAAAAATGTAGTAACAGCACCCCCAGGAGGTATGTGTATGGAAGTTACTAAGAAACATTAAGGAACGGCCAATCAGAGTTCATCACACAAACACAACGTGAGTCAGGATGGTCTCACAGACATTCTAACAATATTTCAAAATTTTATCCAATCAGATGTACAGATACCATGTCCCATGGTGCATCTCATGTTTACTTCACCATATAAAAGTCCATTACACGTTGCCATCTTTGTCAGTTCTCTAATGCCTGCAGGCATACTGTATATATAATTTATATATATATATATATATATATATATATATCATATCAGAAAACTCAACAGGCATGACACCTCCCAGGTTCACCAAGCAGGAGAGTGCTGCACTGGTCAATGCCGTCCAGGACTTTTATCCGCAGCTGTTTGGGAACAAGAGGGGGTCGACAGATGTGAAGGTTAAGAAGGCCCTCTGGGCGGCTATCACCAATGCGGTTCAATTGGTGTTGGGCGTCCAGAGGAGCCAGGATCAGATCATGCGGAGGTTCGGAGATATGAGGTTGCGACTTCACAAAAAAGTCGACCTCATAAGGGAGTGGGTAAAAGCCCGTAAGAGAGATGGTAAGAAGACTAAGCCCAAGCGGAAACTATACCTACTACCTTATGAGGTGACTTTATGCGAGCTCCTCAATCTCCGGATCCCCAGCAGATTTAGATCCTCTCAATCCTCGGCCGCCTCTTCTTCCCTACCAGCTGCTGGATCACAAAGTCCGGACACGGGGGCCAGTGCAGCTGCTTCTCCGTCCGGTGGCCTGGGAGGAGCAGACAGAGATTCTGAATCAGGTAACTATCCAACTTCATCTAATATATTAATATTTGAGTAGACTTTTAAGAAATGTGTATATAGTCATATATTCAACCTATATAGATCTCACAACATACGCTACATATGATGTTTAGATATCTGAATTTAGATTAGTCATACAAGAAATAGGAGTGATGTTTCTTGCGCTCTCCAGAATATGTGTCACAGAGCGAAAATGGAATTGCGCATCCGTGAAATCCCTGTGATCCTCCATTTCATACATTGACTATCGAATCATAACCCAGTTATAAATATTCTTTGTTATTGTTCAATATTAACAAATATACGATTTCCATCTCGTAAAATACCCAATTGCAAATATATTTGAAGTCTTTATGAAATGATACTCATCACACTACTCTATCAAAATGAATTTAGATTCACGGATGCGTAATTCCACTTTGAATCATTGAGCAATGATCACGAAATATAGAATTGCGCACACACGTGAACATGTGTTTGCTGTAACTGGCATTGCTTTACACATGTTGCTCAAATCACGGATGCGTAATTCCGCTTTGAATCATTGCGCAATGATCACAAAAAATAGAATTGCGCACACACGTGAACATGTGTTTGCTGTAACTGGCATCGCTTTACACATGTTGCTCAAATGTATATGTTAATTAGTATATATGTGAAGAATACAGTATCCTTATTTTCAATCTTCTACATTCTAAAAACTATACTAGCAATATCAAAATAAACAATGAACTATGTCCATCAATTGATGAGAATGCAAGAACACAACAAATTAATTAAAGCTACAGTCAACAACATAACAGATTGAAAATAAGAGTACAGGATATATTTTTGATGACATTAATTGAGGAAACAATGAACTCATGTGAATAAAAATCGATTATTAGTTTGTCACTGTAAATTTTTACAACAAATGTTTTTCTCCATGGCTTGATTTGTATTAATGATATCCAATCCTCATTGAATATTTTACAGATCTGGATGTTGGTGCTGGAACTTTAAGCCAGGGCTTGTCACAGTATGGTATGTCTCATTTTAATTGACATTTGTATTAGAAACATGGACATAACATTACATAATACATCCACATTGATCAATATTTATATGGATACTCTAATTCTATTTTTTATTACTTTAAATTAAGAATCACAAATCAAATTTTGGATTACATTGTAATACAAATCTAAAATTTGGACTATTTTAAGATATCCCTTCTATTCTTGATATCTTCATTTTACTGTCAGATTATTTTCATGGCCAATTTATATTCTGCCCCTGTGTAGTGCTTGATATATTTGGGATACATTTTGACAACATTCACACATTTTTGCATATGTTTTGATTTTAAAAATATACATTACATATTTTTATTGTTTCTAGTCATTTAAGGGACATGACAACTAACTTTTAAATTTAATGATTTAGACACGTGATTTGCAGGAATTTTTTAAACATTTGATTAGCTAAATTGCTTCAGTCTATTGTTATCGTTATTCTAAAATCATATCTAGGTCGGTTAGGTTAAGCAATGCATTACTGGGATTAACCGGCTGTTTTTTTGATGCTGAAATTTGCCTATTTTCATAGGTTCAAATCATGTGTTCAGATAACAGTAATACATAGTTGCTCCTTTAAAAATAAAATATAACACAATGAAGCCAAAAAGTACAAAATAAGTCTATTATCAATTTAAAAAAAAAATTACAGGCTTGATTTTAATGCAAAAATTATCCAATTACACATTTGGAGCTTCGTGTCCCTTTAAGAGAGGATAATTAAAGAATCTTGATGATATCCTTAAATAACATATTATATTGTAATTGTATGCTCCATCCCATTCATTACATCAACATATGGACTCGACAATTCATTAACAGCGACATTGTCAAATCCAGATATTTTAATAGTAAAGGGACACTGAGCACAAATTATTACTGTTGTCATTCAGATAGAGCATGCAATATTAATAAACTTTATAATTGATTCATGGAGGTATCCGGAAGGGGTGGAGCTTTGATACACCTGCTCTAGGTTGGCGTTCAGGTGAACGCAGGAGGGAAAAACTACCCCTAAGCTCATAGCCACATAGCCCACAGAATTTTGCTGTTTTTTCTGGGGTTCTACTGCAGTGGCAAAGTAGAGTGTAATTACTCGAACTCAAGTTGGAAAACCTACCTGGCCGATATCGGCCTGCGGCTATACCGCATCTTGCCTGACTCTCTAGGCACAGGAGTAAGACCGCAAGAAACAGAGGATAATATCCTGGGAGAACACCGTTTTCAAAGCAGCGGTGTGTCTGAGACCGGCTTTCAATAATTGTTTCCCTGGCTGGAAAAGATACTGCAGGTCTCTCAAAGGACATGCTCACTGAGTACAAGAATTCCAAGGTGGTGCGACGCGAAGACTGAGCCCCTGACGACCGGTGACAGCCGAGGTCCGGGCTCTGACATAATCTATTTGGTCACAGGTACGAGACGGTGCCCGCCGAGCACACCATTAGTGAGGCTGGAATGCTGAAGGAAGGAGCTGTGGACGCCCGGAGGGATCCGAGCCTCAAGCTCCAACCTCGTAGAACACTCAGCTTTAGGAACAGCCATGGGTGCAGGAGTATCCAGGTACAGGATATAGCAGTGAACGGCCCGGTCAAATTGGACTTAAAGATGCTCAGCAGAGTAAATGGAAGCCTGACAGGGCTACAGATGAAAACGTCAGTCTGGTTCAAGTAATCTAACGATCCTCAGAAGCGCAAGTATTGATTTTTTTTTTTCTCTCCCTTTGGTACAACGGGACATTTTGCTAGCCGTCTCCCCTGAATACTCCCCCGTATAAACCCTGGTAAAGGCATTGCTATTTTTATTTTACATGCCTAAAGAGGAGAACTGAATACTACCACACTAAGCACTATAAAGGGAAGGAAGGTGTCTGGTAGCATTGACTTAGACTTTGTTATTGGACTAACCTCGAATCATATGGGGAATTGTCTTTTTTTCTCGTTGGAAGAAGAAGGAAAGAGAAAGGGAAGGAGAAATGGAGAAAGACAGAAAGAAGAGAGAGAATCCATTAATTACCAGAATTCTTTTAAGAAAAAGTACATTGTATATCAAGTCCTGAAAAGTATAAGTTGCCTAAAAAAGAGTTATATTAACCCACTAAAGTTTCCAAAATAGATAGATAAGAGACGAGAATCAGTGTTAGCAAATAATAATATGTATGTATAATATTGCTCTGTTTTTTGGTTATAAGCATATATAAACTATTGCCTGGCTGTGTTGTTTTTGGGGTTTTTTTTATGTTTTTTTCTTGTTGTTTTTTTCCATATAGATTTTGTCTGCATATTATATGCACGAGCACTACCTTAACACTTTTTGGCAATTTAGTAAATTGAATTGTAATTTTCACCTTTTTTGGTTCTACACACTACACCTTTTTTCTTTTTTTCCTCACATTTAGATATTTAGATATTTAGAAGGTTTTTCACACTCCATATTTTGTCACTAAATGCACACTTACACTTATCACTTGGCAGTAATCCCACGATTACCTTAATATTACCCAATTATTTTTTCTTTTCCTTTAAATGGAAAGATTTGTCTCACAAGGCAGACAAAGCTCACCAATAATGCCTTCCAAATCCAGAGAAAAAAATTGGCCCGTGTACACGGGCTTTAGGACTAGTGATAATATATTAGCTAAACAAGATTCCAAGATTCAAAATTTACAATCTCGCCTTGAAGATATGGAGGATCGCTCCAGGTGGAATAACGTGAGAGTAGTGGGTCTCCCAGAGACACTTTAGTTTGAAAATATGTTAAATTTTGCTGCCAACACTTTACCTCAGTTATTAGGATTTCCTCCCTCTAAATTACCATTGCAGATAGAGAGAGCACATAGGGTAGGCCCAAGGAAATATAATGAAGATGTTTTTTTAAGAAACAGAGTGTGTTTATTTAAGGTTCTAAGGTTTCAAGACAAAGTTGAGTTGCTTAAGCTTTACAGGAAAACTGATACATTCACTATAGCAGATAAAAGAGTTTTCTTATTTCAAGATTTTTCGAATGAGACAGCCTCAAAGAGGAGAAATATGGCCCCCTATTGCTCACAATTAATAGATAAAGGTGTTAAAGCACACATGGTATATCCTGCTAAAATCATTATAGAAAAGGATGGTACAAGGAGAAACCTCAATACTATAATGGAAGCTAAAGATTTTCTAGCTAATTTGGAAACCTCTCAGAACTAGAGGGAGAGTTTAATAATAGCGAAAATTAAGTCGAAGATAGTTAAGGCTTTATTAACACTATCTATGTTAGTTTTTTTTTTTTGTCTTGTGCTCTCTCCCTTGCCCCCCCCTCCCCTCACGCAGTGGAAGATCGGATTTTAATTTTGTATATATGACAGAGTTATGTAACTATTTTAAGATATTGTCCTGGAATGTCGGTGGTATCTCTTCACCGGCTAAACGCAAGCTGATTATAAGAACGTTGGGCAGATTTGCTCCAAGCATTGTTTTTCTCCAAGAAACCCATCTAAAAAATAGTGAAATAGTCAAATTGAAATCAAAATGGCTGGGAGAAGTTTTGGGAGCGCCTTGTCAAGGTAGAAAAAGTGGAGTGGCGATTCTGTTCAATAAAAATTTGATATATAATGTTATGAACATTGAGATAGATAGGGATGCTAGATATATAATTGCACAAGTCCAAATAAATAACACAAAATTAATATTATGCAATGTATATGGTCCTAATGGTTTCTCCCCCTCATTTTGGGACAATATGAAAGTTAAACTATTTCCACATATTAAACATAATCTCATTATAGCTGGAGATTTCAATATGTGTTTATATCCTGACCTGAACGTAGACCATCGAGCCCGATATAATAAACAAGCCAAATATTTAAAAAACTTTTGTACTCACTTAAAATTAATCGATACCTGGAGGACCAAGAATCCTGATAAAATCCAATTTACTTGTGAATCTAAGTAATTTAAAACCTTTTCACGAATAGATTTTATTTTAATCTCTGAATCCCTGGCTATTTTTAAATCTCAGGCGCTCATAAATGATATAATGATCTCCGATCATGCAATTATTTCACTCCATTTTGATGCATTAGTGAAAACTAAAAATAAAGTAAATATTTTCTTTTTTCCTAGATATCTATACAATGATCCTAGATTTAATAACTGGTTAAGAGAGAAATGTAAAGATTATTGCACATTAAATATAGCTCAATATAATCCGATCGAAAATGTTTGGGAGGCCTCTAAGGCTGTCTTAAGAGGAGAGATTAATGCCTATATATATGCTAGAAAGAAAAAAGCAAATAATAATGAAAAGCAATTGACGAATTGTGTCAGGAATACATACAGGAGATTTTTTAATAAGCGTAGTAATGAAAATTGGGGAAAATATATTAAGGCCCAGCAGGAAAGAGATATTTTATTAAAACGGAAAGTGCAAGAAGAGGAAACTAGATTAAATATGCATTTCAGGGCTTTTCATGGATGCTCAGCTAAATATCTAGCAATGTTAGTTAGAAATAGAAAGAAAAAAACCTATATACTAGCAGTAAAAGAGAAGGAGACAAGATTTACCGATAACTCAGATATTATTAGGGTCTTCTATGATTATTATCAGAATCTATACACCGAGAAAAAAAGTGATTTATTAAATCAGGAAAATTTCTGGGCTAAAATCCAAATCCCGAAAATAATTGAGGAGAAGTTAATTTTATTAAATGCCCCTATATCTCTGGAGGAAGTAATGGAGGCAATAAAAAAAGCTAAATTGAATAAAGCTGCAGGCCCAGATGGCTTCCCAGCAGAATATCTGAAAATGTTAATGGAAGACATATCACCTATTCTACAAAAGCTTTATAATAACTATTTTATATCAAATATGCCTATTTCAAATTATTTCTCAGCAGCCAACATCTCATTAATACTAAAAAAGGGAAAAGACCCGGAAGATCCAGTTTCATATAGGCCTATTTCAGTATTGAATGCCGACTATAAAATATTAACCTCTATAATAGCCGGTAGGCTTGCTCAGTGTCTCCCTGACATTATACATTCAGATCAAGCTGGTTTCATGATAAATAGGAACTCCTCAAAAAATATTCGAAAACTTGTTACATATATGGATTATATATGGTCTATAAAGGGAACAAAGAATCCTCAACTGATTCAGGACTTAGCAATTCTTACACTCGATGCCGAAAAGGCGTTTGATTTGATTAACTGGGAATACCTATTTAGCTCAGTGTCACAGTTTGGGCTGCAAAACCAATTTCTCTGTTTTATTCATAATCTTTATAAGAATCCTATTTCCTACTTGCTCGTTAATGGGGCGCTCTCCCCGAAAATTATAATGGGTAGAGGTACGAGACAGGGCTGCCCGCTATCGCCACTTTTGTTTAATTTAGCTTTAGAGCCTTTAGCAATTTGGCTTAGGGATATAATATCAGGAATAAAGATAGGACCGATTAGTTTAAAAGTATTGCTATATGCAGATGATTTGTTGATTTTTCTTCAGAACACTATACATTCAATTCCATTAATAGTAGATGCTTTACAGTTTTTTTCCTCGTTTTCTGGTTATAATATAAATTGCAATAAGAGTGAAATCATGTGGTTAAATAAAACAAATACAAGCTTACAAGAGATTCCGTTTAAAATTACAGAAACTCTTAACTATTTAGGGCTAAAACTTAGCGCCAATCCCAATAAATGGTATGCAGCAAATTTCTTTCCCCTGTTTCAAAAAATTATTGCGGACCTGAAGTTATGGACAGCTTTCCCTTTATCTTTATCAGCACGAGTAAACCTAATCAAGACTATTGTTTTCCCTAGACTATTATATCCATTGCAAAATCTTCCTCTTTTTATCAATACACAAGATCAACGGAGAATAAACTCTGCTTTTTCTAACTTTATCTGGATAGAAAAGAAACCTAGAATAGCGTTAAAAAAGATAACCCAACCATATAGAATGGCAGGGTTTGCATTACCTAACATTCATCTCTATAATCTAGCTATTCTAGCTAAAATAGCAATTGAGTGGATGATAGATGTAAATGTGGTTGCGTCGAATGATATGGAGAGTTTTCTCGTATATACTTTTTCCCTCAAAGCAATCTTACACTGTGTGCCAAAAAAACTACCGGCTAATATAGACTGTTTAATATCCATTAAAAATATTATTTATAGCCTGGCATAAATTATGTAGCATACTAGATATGGGTCCATACTACTCAGAGTATTTACTGGTAATCCAAGTTTTACACCAGGAATTAATCAAGATATCTTCAGAAAATGGTCAGATAAAGGGTTGAAATATATTGGCCAAGTATTAGATAATGACATGCATATGGTTTCCTTTGAAACCCTCTCCCAGCTATTTGACTTGCCTAGAACTAATTTTTTTGCATATTTACAATTAAGACACTATATTGAGGATATGAGTAGGGGTAGGAATCAATTTAAGGAATGGACGGATATTAAAGTATATATATGCCAATATATAGCTGGCTTTACATCTATCTCTCTGTTATACGATATCTTATTAGCTAAGCAGAGCCTGATTTCTTATAATAAAACCTATGATAAGTGGAAATTTAATATTCCTAATTTAGATTTATCAAGAATGAATACAAGTGTATCAAGTATAAGAAATTTGGCTATATCCATGAGCTGGAAAAATCTCATATCAAACTCATCAATAATTTTTATATAACCCCGGCCCGGTTAATGAAAATGTTTCCATCACAAGTAGTATGTTGTCCACGTTTTAATTTCCAGGAAGCAGATATTCTCCATATGTTTTATTTTTGCCCTAAAATGTAAGTATTCCAGTCCTGCTTTTACCTTTTGCTTCAACTCACCTCCCTCACCTGTACTTAAGGCATCACCACACCCCAAACAAGTGCTTAGTTGTTGAGTATTGTTTGCTAAAATCAGTGCTCTGTTACTTATAAGCTATTTCATATTAGGATAAGATTTACTTTTACTACTTCAACTTTTGGATTACAAATACCAGCTGCAGTTTGGTCTCATTAAGGACTGATAACAACTAGTTACATTTCGACCTGAAGCGGACTATTCCAAGAAGTAACAATCTATATCAACTTAACATCTCTACAGGAATTGCTACTTTGTTACCAACAAACTAATTCCACTTACTACCGCTACGGTATTTGTATCACTTCTACTTCCCTTTGGAAGCCTAATTTAACGACTAATTCAAATGTCATGTTTTCTCTTGAACAATTCTAAACTGACTTTGTCTCTGAAATACTTCTAACATTTGCAACGTATGTTTGATGATAATGTTATAACCATTCTTTGATTCATTTCCATACCGGACAGTAACAGACTTTCTGTGACGTCACACAGTTTCTCACAACTCAGCGTGTCTCACAGCTCAATACACTCTCTGGTCCGTGTTCAGTTATCCACGCTGCAAACATTATTCAGTGTGCTGTGTCTCACTGCAGGTCACGCCCCTGTCAGCACCTGCAGTTTGTCTATCTCATGTCTCTCACGTTACAGTGGTTATTTCAGTGAATTCTATCTCTCCTATATGGGCTTGAACTATACAAATGTCAAAAGTTGTTATTAATACTAATACTTAATTTCAGTCTCATATTATTTATATGGTATAACAACAATATATAACCATATAAAGTCTTCCTGCATTTCCTTATAAAAATCACTCTGAGAAAATACAGTCTATGCTGATATAATAGCCTGTACTCCAGTTGTGAAACATATATAATTTATTTAAACTCTGCAGTTGTGATTCAAATAAGTAAGGAACCTGATATAACAACTAAGCCATATATAATGGATCCAGCAGAGCTTCCTCAAATTGTTTATAATTTAACCCAAAGAGTTGATCAGCTTAGTCAAGCTTTTAGAGAGTTACAATTAGAAAATGAAACTTTAAGAAAAGTCATAAAAGATACTGTCTCTACTAAACAGACTGTCCCTGACAATCTGTCAGAACCATTCATTGCACCTCCAGATTTTTTCAATGGAGATAGGAATTTATACCGTCAATTTAAAAATGCTTGTCTGCTTAATTTCACCCTTAAACCTAAAACATAACCAAATGATAGGGTTAAAGTCCTTACTATGATAAGTTATTTAAGAGGTGAACCTCTCATTTGGGCAGACACTCTCTTTGAGACAAATAATCCAGTTCTCTCATCTTTTTCATCTTTTCTGGACATCATGGATGAATTATATTATGATTCTAACCTACAGTATACTGCTGAGAAAAAAACTAAACAACTAGAAATACTAATTGTACAAAGAGATACACTTAGGATTATTTAGAAAAGAATGCCACAAAAAAATATATATTTCTTTAACTCCAATTGTTCATATAGCTGTGAGATTACTCTATTTGTTTAAAATGTTCCATAACATTCATACTTTAATACTTTATTATAGCAACTAGGAACAAACATTCACACAGAAGTAGCCTGAAAGCCAAAAAACATTCCTGCACCAGCAGGAGAAACTGAAGGACGGATAAAGCCTTTCTTTAGATTTTCATCTAGGTAAGTCTTCAGATGATCCAATTCTGGTTGGCAGAGTGGGTATAAATGCCCAATGGGTGGTGTGGTTCCAGGTTTCAATTCGATAGGGCAGTCGTAGATTCTGTGTGGGGGAAGGGTGTCTGCTTCCTTCTTACTGAAGACTTCAGAGAACTGCTTGTACATTTCTGGTATCTGAGTCTCTGATGAGGAGGATATACTGTGAAAAAAGGTTCTATGACAAGTCTGTTGGCAAAATTCAGAATTTAATTGAACATTTAAAGATTTCCAGTTGATATCTGGTTCGTGTAACTGTAACCAAGCTAGCCCAAGTACTATTGGGAATAATGGAGAAGTGATTACATCAAAGGTGAGATGTTCATGATGTGTTTTTAATGTGGTGACAGAGAGCGGGATGGTGTGATGTGTTATGGGCCCTGATGATATCTCAGACCAATCAACCACACAAAGGAAAATGGGAGACAACTTTTTTATCAATGGTATTTTATTTTTTGAAACCAGAGAACTGTCAATGTAGTTTCCTTGTGCTCCTGTATCCAAGATGGCTGGAATGGTCACTTGCTTATTTGCCCACTGTAGAGAGAGAAGTAGAGAACAATGAAGAGGGTTGTTATGCTTTAACTGGATAGAAAGATTGGTATGGTACTTACTCTTCTTGTTCTGTGGCAAAGAGGGGCAGTCCTTTAAAGTATGAGATGAGGATGTACAATACATGCAGAGGCCTCTAGTCTTCCTTCTGATGCGTTCTTCGGGAGTTAGAGGTCCTCTGATAAAACTAATATCCATTGGTTCAGCACCAGTTGAACCAGTTTGAGAACTGTTAGGAGTGGGATGGTTTAGAACCTTATCCTTCTTGTAAACAGATTCAGGGTATTGACGTTCAAATCTTCTTTCACATAATCTCCTGTCAATTTGCCTGCTGAGCTTCATGAGGCCTTCCAATGTTTCAGGTAACTCAGTTCGGGCTAATTAATCTTTTACTGCATCAGAGAGTCGAAGCCTGAACTGTTTTTTTAGGGCAATGGCGTTCCATTGAGAGTCAATAGAATATTGCTTGAATTCTGTTATGTAACTTTCAACAGGTTTGATACCTTGTTTTAGGTTCCTCATCTTTTTCTCAGCAGTGAAAATGTGGTGGGGGATGGTTGGAGTTATTCAGTGGTAGATATTGTACCTATTATATAAATCAGAGAGGGTATAAAATATACCGGTACTTAGTAGTCACTTATAATAGTTGTGGTACACATCTAATGTGGATTCTTAGAGAGCAGAACTAAACAACTAGAAATACTAATTGTACAAAGAGATACACTTAGGATTATTTAGAAAAGAATGCCACAAAAAAATATATATTTCTTTAACTCCAATTGTTCATATAGCTGTGAGATTACTCTATTTGTTTAAAATGTTCCATAACATTCATACTTTAATACTTTATTATAGCAACTAGGAACAAACATTCACACAGAAGTAGCCTGAAAGAGTTAAAAACACTTAAACCCAGTTAAATTGGATTAATATAATAAGCAGTTCTATATGTATTCAACCTGATGCCCACAGCATAATAATAAAGGATAAGCTAAGCCCTTACAATCCGAGGGCTATTTTACTTTTAAGTAGTTATATTTTTTAAGGTAAATAGTAGGCACCAGGAATCAACAAATATATAGGTAGATGAAGATTCTGTTATTAACTAGGCAAGCAGTTAAAAAGCGACAGACAGGAGAGAACTAGCTTCTCCTGCTGGACCCCTGACGCACGTTTCACAGAACGCTTCCTCAGAGGGGGTGCGGGCCGCTGCTACTCAGCGTTATTTATGTGGGTAGTTGTCCCACCTCATGCCCCTGATTCGTTGTCCCTCTCGATTTTGAATAGATCTGATTGGCCGCTCATTCTGTCTGTAGTAAGAATAGACAGTGGCATCCGGTATTACGTAGCGTAAGGAGGGAGTGTGAATAGGGGGGCGTGTATGATGTTACTGATGGACCAATCATTACTAAGTGAACAGGGGGTGTGTATGTTATGTGGTAACGATTGGATGATCACTGCAGATGGTAAACAAAGCATTGAGAGTTAAGAGTTACTTAGTATCATAACATAACAATGCTTAGTAAGGAATTATTGTATCGTACCGCAATGGCATAATTGGGATCTTAGTCTTTAAAGCAGATATATGAAGTATATGATTTGTAAGCGAACGCATTAGGGAATATAACGTGTTTTTGAATGATTGTGCGGCTGGTTACTTCATAAAATAACAGCATGTGAAAAGATGCTGGAATTTCATAGTATCTTGAAGTGTCACTATTACTGTTTGCTGATGTATAATACGTCTATCCAATGTTAGACTTAATCCAATGGATTACATTATTTAGCATACTGTTAGAAAGATAAGGAGCGAACTATAGTCTAGCCGCTAACCAATCACTATTGTTTTGTTGTGTATATAATGCGTTCTGACAGATAGGTGAACCACTAGACAACTAATCGCCATATAGGATCTTGTTGTATAATTTTTGATAATTTAATTTTTGAATAAAGTTCAGAGTAGTAATTATTTTTTGTGAGATAATATAATTTAATATTCCCAGCGTATGTTGCACTGTTTGGGAATCATTGGGAGTGATTCTGAACCCGATCAGTGAATGCACTGACATCATATAGTTGTGTGTTAAGTTTCACACTGTATTGCATTGTCTATATTTCTATCTGCCGATGTGTATGTAATTTTAAACTGATGTACTCTCAATGAGATAGAGCGTATCCTGCTATTTGACCTACAGATAGACACTTTTATTTCAATCTCCATATACATGAGAAACGATCAGGCCAGTAAATAAAATTGATAAATTGTTATCTAGGCTATAGATTTTTATTTAGAATCCCAGGTGTGGGTTATCATTGAAGAATGGAAATTGTGCTGTGTAACAAAAGGTGATTGGATTAAACATGGGAAATAAGATGTGTAAGGGATAGGAATGAATATAAACATAAAAGTGAAGGGGGAAAGAATATAGTATATACTCAATTACAGTATATTCCTGATGTGAGTTATCTAGATATAATGGTCAGTCTGTACTGTGAGAAAAGGAAGTGCATGGTGACCTCAGCGTGCTGAGAATACCAGTCTCAAGTGTAAAATGGAAGTAAAAGAAGGGAAATAACGATAATATATTAGGCTAATAATAGCCATTGGTAGAAGTGGGAAGTGATGCATATATATAGTGTGAAAAGGGGAGTGTGATAGGGGGCATCTCTCATATATTGAGTGTGGGTCAAGACAAGGGTAGTGAATCTTATTCATGTAAAACTATGAATGGGGCCAGTAGTGTGCCCCCTGTTGAACAAATAATGTGAGGAAAATAATATTCTGTTTAGAAAGTGACAAATTATAAATTCCATGTGTAAGAAAAAGACTGGAACTTTAACTAATGATTTTTCTATGTACTGTTTGGATTAGTATATTATTAGGCTGAATATTTGGATACGGTGAGTCTACATAGTTATTTCTCTGAGACTAAGTCCCTTATCTCACATTATTTAAATAATATCCTCTGCGTTATACATGTATGGTGGTTATTATACCAATCAGGATGTTTAGCAATTAACATCCTATATGGGTTGGTCTAAGGATAACCTAAATGTGTATTTTCTCCCAAAATTAGGTGAATGTATTTCTTAACTTAAGAGTTAGATATATACAAAAAAGTTGTTAAAGTCATTCATGCCAAAGGGTTTAACCGCATTTAGAAGATATATCCATTTACACTCCATTTTTAATAGAACCTTTTCAATGTTGCCACCTCTTATGCCAAGAGATGCTTTTTGGATCACAGTGTATTTTAGATCTCTGGGTGAACCATTATGGTGTGATAAGAAATGCTTGGCCACAGAGGTGATTTTTTTGCCTTTATCTTTATCTCTTTGAGCATATTTGATGTTGTAAACATGTTCCAAGATACGTGTTTTTATCTCCCTTGTCGTCATGCCAACGTATGCCATTTGGCAGGAGCAATAGAGTACATATATTACTCCTATGGTGGTACATGAGAAATGTGCTTGGAGGTTATATACTTGTCCTGTTTTTTTAGTTATTGTTTTGGTTTTCAGAACATATTTGCAGGCTGAACAGGTACCACATGGGTACATACCTAAGTTTGTGTCTTTTTTCTTGGCAGTTCTTACAAAATGGCTGGATACCAGTTTGTCTCTCAGATTGTTTGGTCTCTTGTATCCTAATGAGACTCTGTCGCCTATTAATGGCTTGAGAGTTTCATCGTTTTGGAGTATGTTCCAATGATCATTAATGATTTTGATAACATGCGGCATCTGGGGATTGTATGTTGTAATGAGTCTGGGACATGACTCTTGAGGTGTTTTGCTTTTTGGGATTAGTAAATCATCTCTGCTTTTCCTAAGTGCTTTATACTTGGCTCTTTTTATGGATTTCTTACTGTATCCACGTGCAATTAGTCTTTGTGCTAAAGCTACACTTTCCTGTATGTAGATCTCATTGGTGGTGCAGTTCCGACGAAGTCTCAGAAATTCCCCGTATGGTATTGCTTTCAGGGTACTTGGAGAGTGAGCACTGGAATGATGTAGAAGAGTATTGGTTGATGTTTCTTTTCTAAACATTGTGGTATTAATGAATCCTTCATTATTTTTGAATATTTTTAAATCCAAAAAGCATATCTCTTGTTGGTTAGCCTCAAAAGTTAATTTGATGTTAAGATCATTCTCATTAATTCTCTTCATAAAGATTTCAAGTTGTTCGTATGACCCTTCCCAGATGAAAAGCACATCGTCTATATATCTTAACCACATTGGAATGTGTTCAGTATATTTTTCAAGGTCATCAGAAAATACATTGAATAGTTCCCAGTAGCCAAGAAATAAATTCGCGTATGTCGGCGCGCAAGCTGTACCCATAGCGGTACCTTGGGTTTGCAAGTAGTACCTGTCATTAAATGTGAAGAAGTTGTGAGTCAGGACAAATTTCAAGAGTTGAATTATAAAGTCATTATGTAGATTGTTGTCATTATTATTTGAAGCCAAATAATATTTAATGGCTTTAATTCCATCTTCGTGTTTTATATTTGTGTACAGGGACTCGACGTCCGCTGTAACTAGCCACATATCCTCAGATAATTTAATGTTTTGTAACAGCTGCAATACCTCCATTGTGTCACGTACATATGAGGGTATGCTCGTGAGATATTCTCTTAATCGCAAGTCTACAAATTTACTTGCATTTTCTGTTAAGTTGTCATTTCCTGACACAATAGGTCTTCCGGGGGGTATTGAGGAGTTTTTGTGCACTTTCGGTAGAAAGTATAAAGTGGCAATTTTAGGGTTGTCCTTTATCAGATACTTTTTCTCTGAATTAGATATTATATTGGATTTCCAAGCACTTAATATCATTCTGTTATATTGGGTAAGATATGAACTCTGAGGGTTGAATATCAACTGTTTGTAACAAGCAGAATTAGATAATTGTTTTTTAGCCTCATCCATATACATTTGTTGTGGCCAAAGGACCACATTCCCACCTTTATCTGATGGCTTGATTAGAACATCATGCCATGATTCTATCTCTCTTAGTGCATTAATTTCATTGATGTTAAGGTTTTGTTTGGCCCTGTATATGGGCAATTGTTCGATTTCTTTACAAACCATCTTGCAAAAAATCTGTATCTCTGGAGATATAGAAAAGGATGGAACATAAGTAGATTTAGGTTTTACATTTGATTTCCAAACAGAAGATGCAGGTTCATCTGCTTGAGTATCTGTGTCAATTGCTGTTTGCATATCTGTACTGGCTGCAGATAACTCTTGCAATATATCTACAGTTAGTAAATCTTCTGCATTCAAACTGTTTGGATTAAAGGCATATAGTTTTTTAAGTAGTATTTTTCTGGAGAACAGATGGATGTCTTTTATTACCTCAAATTTGTTTAGTGAGTTTACCGGGCAGAAAGACAGTCCTCTAGATAGTACAGATTTGTGTGTGGTACTGAGTGTATAGTCAGAAAGGTTAACAATCCTCATTTGTTCATCCTTATCTTGCTGAAGGGACTCAATTCCCTTCTTCTTGTTGACTGTCTCACTGGGCCTGAAAATTTCCGTTTGTTGCCCCTGTTCTGAGTGTTGGACTGATTGGTTAAAGTAACCGGTGGAGTTATGTTGTGGGGGGTTTTGGACAAAAAAGATGATGAGGAAGAGGAAGATGTGGAAGATTGTACTGAGCTGTAGCTCTTAGGTCTGGCACTATTGATATCTGTGTTGCTAGTACTATCAATGTCAGTGTTTGTGTCTGAGTCATTATCTGAAATATCAGTTTCACTCTCTGCACTGCTCTCAGATTGTTGAACAAGATATCTGTTACCCCTGTATCTAGAGGTGACATTACTACGCCAACGATAAACCCTTTGATTTTGAAAGTCTTCAATATCTCTCTGCAACTTTTGTTTTTTAGTTGCTATTATTTCTTGCTCCAATTTGTCCAATTCTTTTTGGTATTTATCATACTGATTTTTGTAATCTATTTTGTCATTAAATTGAGACAATTGGGCATTATATTCTTCAATTTCAGAATCTAACTTTGTTAGTTCAAGTTTATCGTGTTTAATTAATATATTTATTAATTTGAGAGAGCACTCTGACAAGGCTGTTTCCCATTCTTTGGTTAAATCATTGTTGTAAAGGTTGAAGGCTGGAAATACCTTCATCCTCAACCCTCTGGGAATTATGTGTTTTTCTGCATACTTTTCAAAGAAGTGCCAGTTCCACCATCTTTTAGATTGTTTATGTAAGGTTTGGTGTAATTTACATAACACATTGTTTAATTCATCCTCATTGATTTGTATATTGTCCCTAGTGGAACTGTTGAAAATAGAGTTAAGTTCTGTGAGTCGTTTCTGATGGCGATTAGCCATGTCTGATTGAATATTCATTTTGTGAGTTTTATTACTTATCGGATCCCCAAAGAAAAGGGCTAAACCCAGAAAAGGAAATCTAGGTATATTCTCCCAAAGAACTAAGCTTTGAAAATGTGGTGGGGGATGGTTGGAGTTATTCAGTGGTAGATATTGTACCTATTATATAAATCAGAGAGGGTATAAAATATACCGGTACTTAGTAGTCACTTATAATAGTTGTGGTACACATCTAATGTGGATTCTTAGAGAGCAGAACTAAACAACTAGAAATACTAATTGTACAAAGAGATACACTTAGGATTATTTAGAAAAGAATGCCACAAAAAAATATATATTTCTTTAACTCCAATTGTTCATATAGCTGTGAGATTACTCTATTTGTTTAAAATGTTCCATAACATTCATACTTTAATACTTTATTATAGCAACTAGGAACAAACATTCACACAGAAGTAGCCTGAAAGAGTTAAAAACACTTAAACCCAGTTAAATTGGATTAATATAATAAGCAGTTCTATATGTATTCAACCTGATGCCCACAGCATAATAATAAAGGATAAGCTAAGCCCTTACAATCCGAGGGCTATTTTACTTTTAAGTAGTTATATTTTTTAAGGTAAATAGTAGGCACCAGGAATCAACAAATATATAGGTAGATGAAGATTCTGTTATTAACTAGGCAAGCAGTTAAAAAGCGACAGACAGGAGAGAACTAGCTTCTCCTGCTGGACCCCTGACGCGCGTTTCACAGAACGCTTCCTCAGAGGGGGTGCGGGCCGCTGCTACTCAGCGTTATTTATGTGGGTAGTTGTCCCACCTCATGCCCCTGATTCGTTGTCCCTCTCGATTTTGAATAGATCTGATTGGCCGCTCATTCTGTCTGTAGTAAGAATAGACAGTGGCATCCGGTATTACGTAGCGTAAGGAGGGAGTGTGAATAGGGGGGCGTGTATGATGTTACTGATGGACCAATCATTACTAAGTGAACAGGGGGTGTGTATGTTATGTGGTAACGATTGGATGATCACTGCAGATGGTAAACAAAGCATTGAGAGTTAAGAGTTACTTAGTATCATAACATAACAATGCTTAGTAAGGAATTATTGTATCGTACCGCAATGGCATAATTGGGATCTTAGTCTTTAAAGCAGATATATGAAGTATATGATTTGTAAGCGAACGCATTAGGGAATATAACGTGTTTTTGAATGATTGTGCGGCTGGTTACTTCATAAAATAACAGCATGTGAAAAGATGCTGGAATTTCATAGTATCTTGAAGTGTCACTATTACTGTTTGCTGATGTATAATACGTCTATCCAATGTTAGACTTAATCCAATGGATTACATTATTTAGCATACTGTTAGAAAGATAAGGAGCGAACTATAGTCTAGCCGCTAACCAATCACTATTGTTTTGTTGTGTATATAATGCGTTCTGACAGATAGGTGAACCACTAGACAACTAATCGCCATATAGGATCTTGTTGTATAATTTTTGATAATTTAATTTTTGAATAAAGTTCAGAGTAGTAATTATTTTTTGTGAGATAATATAATTTAATATTCCCAGCGTATGTTGCACTGTTTGGGAATCATTGGGAGTGATTCTGAACCCGATCAGTGAATGCACTGACATCATATAGTTGTGTGTTAAGTTTCACACTGTATTGCATTGTCTATATTTCTATCTGCCGATGTGTATGTAATTTTAAACTGATGTACTCTCAATGAGATAGAGCGTATCCTGCTATTTGACCTACAGATAGACACTTTTATTTCAATCTCCATATACATGAGAAACGATCAGGCCAGTAAATAAAATTGATAAATTGTTATCTAGGCTATAGATTTTTATTTAGAATCCCAGGTGTGGGTTATCATTGAAGAATGGAAATTGTGCTGTGTAACAAAAGGTGATTGGATTAAACATGGGAAATAAGATGTGTAAGGGATAGGAATCAATGAGGATGAATTAAACAATGTGTTATGTAAATTACACCAAACCTTACATAAACAATCTAAAAGATGGTGGAACTGGCACTTCTTTGAAAAGTATGCAGAAAAACACATAATTCCCAGAGGGTTGAGGATGAAGGTATTTCCAGCCTTCAACCTTTACAACAATGATTTAACCAAAGAATGGGAAACAGCCTTGTCAGAGTGCTCTCTCAAATTAATAAATATATTAATTAAACACGATAAACTTGAACTAACAAAGTTAGATTCTGAAATTGAAGAATATAATGCCCAATTGTCTCAATTTAATGACAAAATAGATTACAAAAATCAGTATGATAAATACCAAAAAGAATTGGACAAATTGGAGCAAGAAATAATAGCAACTAAAAAACAAAAGTTGCAGAGAGATATTGAAGACTTTCAAAATCAAAGGGTTTATCGTTGGCGTAGTAATGTCACCTCTAGATACAGGGGTAACAGATATCTTGTTCAACAATCTGAGAGCAGTGCAGAGAGTGAAACTGATATTTCAGATAATGACTCAGACACAAACACTGACATTGATAGTACTAGCAACACAGATATCAATAGTGCCAGACCTAAGAGCTACAGCTCAGTACAATCTTCCACATCTTCCTCTTCCTCATCATCTTTTTTGTCCAAAACCCCCCACAACATAACTCCACCGGTTACTTTAACCAATCAGTCCAACACTCAGAACAGGGGCAACAAACGGAAATTTTCAGGCCCAGTGAGACAGTCAACAAGAAGAAGGGAATTGAGTCCCTTCAGCAAGATAAGGATGAACAAATGAGGATTGTTAACCTTTCTGACTATACACTCAGTACCACACACAAATCTGTACTATCTAGAGGACTGTCTTTCTGCCCGGTAAACTCACTAAACAAATTTGAGGTAATAAAAGACATCCATCTGTTCTCCAGAAAAATACTACTTAAAAAACTATATGCCTTTAATCCAAACAGTTTGAATGCAGAAGATTTACTAACTGTAGATATATTGCAAGAGTTATCTGCAGCCAGTACAGATATGCAAACAGCAATTGACACAGATACTCAAGCAGATGAACCTGCATCTTCTGTTTGGAAATCAAATGTAAAACCTAAATCTACTTATGTTCCATCCTTTTCTATATCTCCAGAGATACAGATTTTTTGCAAGATGGTTTGTAAAGAAATCGAACAATTGCCCATATACAGGGCCAAACAAAACCTTAACATCAATGAAATTAATGCACTAAGAGAGATAGAATCATGGCATGATGTTCTAATCAAGCCATCAGATAAAGGTGGGAATGTGGTCCTTTGGCCACAACAAATGTATATGGATGAGGCTAAAAAACAATTATCTAATTCTGCTTGTTACAAACAGTTGATATTCAACCCTCAGAGTTCATATCTTACCCAATATAACAGAATGATATTAAGTGCTTGGAAATCCAATATAATATCTAATTCAGAGAAAAAGTATCTGATAAAGGACAACCCTAAAATTGCCACTTTATACTTTCTACCGAAAGTGCACAAAAACTCCTCAATACCCCCCGGAAGACCTATTGTGTCAGGAAATGACAACTTAACAGAAAATGCAAGTAAATTTGTAGACTTGCGATTAAGAGAATATCTCACGAGCATACCCTCATATGTACGTGACACAATGGAGGTATTGCAGCTGTTACAAAACATTAAATTATCTGAGGATATGTGGCTAGTTACAGCGGACGTCGAGTCCCTGTACACAAATATAAAACACGAAGATGGAATTAAAGCCATTAAATATTATTTGGCTTCAAATAATAATGACAACAATCTACATAATGACTTTATAATTCAACTCTTGAAATTTGTCCTGACTCACAACTTCTTCACATTTAATGACAGGTACTACTTGCAAACCCAAGGTACCGCTATGGGTACAGCTTGCGCGCCGACATACGCGAATTTATTTCTTGGCTACTGTGAACTATTCAATGTATTTTCTGATGACCTTGAAAAATATACTGAACACATTCCAATGTGGTTAAGATATATAGACGATGTGCTTTTCATCTGGGAAGGGTCATACGAACAACTTGAAATCTTTATGAAGAGAATTAATGAGAATGATCTTAACATCAAATTAACTTTTGAGGCTAACCAACAAGAGATATGCTTTTTGGATTTAAAAATATTCAAAAATAATGAAGGATTCATTAATACCACAATGTTTAGAAAAGAAACATCAACCAATACTCTTCTACATCATTCCAGTGCTCACTCTCCAAGTACCCTGAAAGCAATACCATACGGGGAATTTCTGAGACTTCGTCGGAACTGCACCACCAATGAGATCTACATACAGGAAAGTGTAGCTTTAGCACAAAGACTAATTGCACGTGGATACAGTAAGAAATCCATAAAAAGAGCCAAGTATAAAGCACTTAGGAAAAGCAGAGATGATTTACTAATCCCAAAAAGCAAAACACCTCAAGAGTCATGTCCCAGACTCATTACAACATACAATCCCCAGATGCCGCATGTTATCAAAATCATTAATGATCATTGGAACATACTCCAAAACGATGAAACTCTCAAGCCATTAATAGGCGACAGAGTCTCATTAGGATACAAGAGACCAAACAATCTGAGAGACAAACTGGTATCCAGCCATTTTGTAAGAACTGCCAAGAAAAAAGACACAAACTTAGGTATGTACCCATGTGGTACCTGTTCAGCCTGCAAATATGTTCTGAAAACCAAAACAATAACTAAAAAAACAGGACAAGTATATAACCTCCAAGCACATTTCTCATGTACCACCATAGGAGTAATATATGTACTCTATTGCTCCTGCCAAATGGCATACGTTGGCATGACGACAAGGGAGATAAAAACACGTATCTTGGAACATGTTTACAACATCAAATATGCTCAAAGAGATAAAGATAAAGGCAAAAAAATCACCTCTGTGGCCAAGCATTTCTTATCACACCATAATGGTTCACCCAGAGATCTAAAATACACTGTGATCCAAAAAGCATCTCTTGGCATAAGAGGTGGCAACATTGAAAAGGTTCTATTAAAAATGGAGTGTAAATGGATATATCTTCTAAATGCGGTTAAACCCTTTGGCATGAATGACTTTAACAACTTTTTTGTATATATCTAACTCTTAAGTTAAGAAATACATTCACCTAATTTTGGGAGAAAATACACATTTAGGTTATCCTTAGACCAACCCATATAGGATGTTAATTGCTAAACATCCTGATTGGTATAATAACCACCATACATGTATAACGCAGAGGATATTATTTAAATAATGTGAGATAAGGGACTTAGTCTCAGAGAAATAACTATGTAGACTCACCGTATCCAAATATTCAGCCTAATAATATACTAATCCAAACAGTACATAGAAAAATCATTAGTTAAAGTTCCAGTCTTTTTCTTACACATGGAATTTATAATTTGTCACTTTCTAAACAGAATATTATTTTCCTCACATTATTTGTTCAACAGGGGGCACACTACTGGCCCCATTCATAGTTTTACATGAATAAGATTCACTACCCTTGTCTTGACCCACACTCAATATATGAGAGATGCCCCCTATCACACTCCCCTTTTCACACTATATATATGCATCACTTCCCACTTCTACCAATGGCTATTATTAGCCTAATATATTATCGTTATTTCCCTTCTTTTACTTCCATTTTACACTTGAGACTGGTATTCTCAGCACGCTGAGGTCACCATGCACTTCCTTTTCTCACAGTACAGACTGACCATTATATCTAGATAACTCACATCAGGAATATACTGTAATTGAGTATATACTATATTCTTTCCCCCTTCACTTTTATGTTTATATTTATTCCTATCCCTTACACATCTTATTTCCCATGTTTAATCCAATCACCTTTTGTTACACAGCACAATTTCCATTCTTCAATGATAACCCACACCTGGGATTCTAAATAAAAATCTATAGCCTAGATAACAATTTATCAATTTTATTTACTGGCCTGATCGTTTCTCATGTATATGGAGATTGAAATAAAAGTGTCTATCTGTAGGTCAAATAGCAGGATACGCTCTATCTCATTGAGAGTACATCAGTTTAAAATTACATACACATCGGCAGATAGAAATATAGACAATGCAATACAGTGTGAAACTTAACACACAACTATATGATGTCAGTGCATTCACTGATCGGGTTCAGAATCACTCCCAATGATTCCCAAACAGTGCAACATACGCTGGGAATATTAAATTATATTATCTCACAAAAAATAATTACTACTCTGAACTTTATTCAAAAATTAAATTATCAAAAATTATACAACAAGATCCTATATGGCGATTAGTTGTCTAGTGGTTCACCTATCTGTCAGAACGCATTATATACACAACAAAACAATAGTGATTGGTTAGCGGCTAGACTATAGTTCGCTCCTTATCTTTCTAACAGTATGCTAAATAATGTAATCCATTGGATTAAGTCTAACATTGGATAGACGTATTATACATCAGCAAACAGTAATAGTGACACTTCAAGATACTATGAAATTCCAGCATCTTTTCACATGCTGTTATTTTATGAAGTAACCAGCCGCACAATCATTCAAAAACACGTTATATTCCCTAATGCGTTCGCTTACAAATCATATACTTCATATATCTGCTTTAAAGACTAAGATCCCAATTATGCCATTGCGGTACGATACAATAATTCCTTACTAAGCATTGTTATGTTATGATACTAAGTAACTCTTAACTCTCAATGCTTTGTTTACCATCTGCAGTGATCATCCAATCGTTACCACATAACATACACACCCCCTGTTCACTTAGTAATGATTGGTCCATCAGTAACATCATACACGCCCCCCTATTCACACTCCCTCCTTACGCTACGTAATACCGGATGCCACTGTCTATTCTTACTACAGACAGAATGAGCGGCCAATCAGATCTATTCAAAATCGAGAGGGACAACGAATCAGGGGCATGAGGTGGGACAACTACCCACATAAATAACGCTGAGTAGCAGCGGCCCGCACCCCCTCTGAGGAAGCGTTCTGTGAAACGCGCGTCAGGGGTCCAGCAGGAGAAGCTAGTTCTCTCCTGTCTGTCGCTTTTTAACTGCTTGCCTAGTTAATAACAGAATCTTCATCTACCTATATATTTGTTGATTCCTGGTGCCTACTATTTACCTTAAAAAATATAACTACTTAAAAGTAAAATAGCCCTCGGATTGTAAGGGCTTAGCTTATCCTTTATTATTATGCTGTGGGCATCAGGTTGAATACATATAGAACTGCTTATTATATTAATCCAATTTAACTGGGTTTAAGTGTTTTTAACTCTTTCAGGCTACTTCTGTGTGAATGTTTGTTCCTAGTTGCTATAATAAAGTATTAAAGTATGAATGTTATGGAACATTTTAAACAAATAGAGTAATCTCACAGCTATATGAACAATTGGAGTTAAAGAAATATATATTTTTTTGTGGCATTCTTTTCTAAATAATCCTAAGTGTATCTCTTTGTACAATTAGTATTTCTAGTTGTTTAGTTCTGCTCTCTAAGAATCCACATTAGATGTGTACCACAACTATTATAAGTGACTACTAAGTACCGGTATATTTTATACCCTCTCTGATTTATATAATAGGTACAATATCTACCACTGAATAACTCCAACCATCCCCCACCACATTTTCACTGCTGAGAAAAAGATGAGGAACCTAAAACAAGGTATCAAACCTGTTGAAAGTTACATAACAGAATTCAAGCAATATTCTATTGACTCTCAATGGAACGCCATTGCCCTAAAAAAACAGTTCAGGCTTCGACTCTCTGATGCAGTAAAAGATTAATTAGCCCGAACTGAGTTACCTGAAACATTGGAAGGCCTCATGAAGCTCAGCAGGCAAATTGACAGGAGATTATGTGAAAGAAGATTTGAACGTCAATACCCTGAATCTGTTTACAAGAAGGATAAGGTTCTAAACCATCCCACTCCTAACAGTTCTCAAACTGGTTCAACTGGTGCTGAACCAATGGATATTAGTTTTATCAGAGGACCTCTAACTCCCGAAGAACGCATCAGAAGGAAGACTAGAGGCCTCTGCATGTATTGTACATCCTCATCTCATACTTTAAAGGACTGCCCCTCTTTGCCACAGAACAAGAAGAGTAAGTACCATACCAATCTTTCTATCCAGTTAAAGCATAACAACCCTCTTCATTGTTCTCTACTTCTCTCTCTACAGTGGGCAAATAAGCAAGTGACCATTCCAGCCATCTTGGATACAGGAGCACAAGGAAACTACATTGACAGTTCTCTGGTTTCAAAAAATAAAATACCATTGATAAAAAAGTTGTCTCCCATTTTCCTTTGTGTGGTTGATTGGTCTGAGATATCATCAGGGCCCATAACACATCACACCATCCCCGCTCTCTGTCACCACATTAAAAACACATCATGAACATCTCACCTTTGATGTAATCACTTCTCCATTATTCCCAATAGTACTTGGGCTAGCTTGGTTACAGTTACACGAACCAGATATCAACTGGAAATCTTTAAATGTTCAATTAAATTCTGAATTTTGCCAACAGACTTGTCATAGAACCTTTTTTCACAGTATATCCTCCTCATCAGAGACTCAGATACCAGAAATGTACAAGCAGTTCTCTGAAGTCTTCAGTAAGAAGGAAGCAGACACCCTTCCCCCACACAGAATCTACGACTGCCCTATCGAATTGAAACCTGGAACCACACCACCCATTGGGCATTTATACCCACTCTGCCAACCAGAATTGGATCATCTGAAGACTTACCTAGATGAAAATCTAAAGAAAGGCTTTATCCGTCCTTCAGTTTCTCCTGCTGGTGCAGGAATGTTTTTTGTGCGGAACAAGGACCAATCTCTTCGGCCTATCATTGATTTCAGACAATTGAACAAAATCACTATAAAAAACGATACCCCCTCCCCCTCATTCCTGAACTCATAGAGAGACTGAGGCATGCTCAGATTTTTACTAAATTAGATTTGAGAGGGGCGTACAATCTAGTACGTATTCGAGAGGGGGATGAGTGGCTTACCGCTTTCAGAACTAGGTATGGGTTGTTTGAATATCTAGTTATGCCTTTTGGCTTAACCAACGCACCCGCAACTTTCCAGTTCTTTATTAATGACATTTTCCATGATCTTCTTGACACCTGTGTTGTTGTCTACCTAGATGACATTCTAATCTACTCATCAAATCTAGAAGAACACATCAAACATGTTAGCTGGGTTTTAGCAAGACTCCAAGTCCATCGGCTCTACGCCAAATTGGAAAAAATGCATTTTCCACACCAATAAAATAGAGTTCCTGGGCTACTCCATCAGCCCGAATGGGATTCAAATGCAAGATAGCAAAGTGGAAGCAGTAAAATCCTGGCCCACACCTTCAACAAGGAAAGAACTACAAAAATGTCTTGGGTTCAGTAACTATTACAGAAAGTCCATTCGCAATTTCTCAAAAATAGCGAAACCTCTGACTAAATTAACTAGTGCTAACTGCACTTTCCAGTGGACCAAAGAACAGGATGATGCTTTCAGCTTTCTGAAGAATTCTTTTTCATCTGCTCCCATTCTGAAATATCCTGATCCAAACCTTCAATATATCCTAGAGGTGGACTCTTCAGATTATGCTCTTGGCGCTGTACTCTCCCAAAGACAGTCTCCTAAAGAACCTCTACACCCAGTTGGCTTCTATTCAAAAATCATGACTTCAGCAGAGATCAACTATTCCATTGGGGACAAGGAACTTATAGCCATTAAAAGAGCCTTTGAATTCTGGAGACATCTCCTTGAAGGTACCTCCCTACCTATAGTGATTTACACAGATCACCGGAATTTGGAATATTTACAAAATAACAAAACTTTATCTGGACGTCAAGTGAGATGGAGTCTTTACTTCAGTCGTTTCAATTTTCAAATCATGTATAGGCCGGGATCAAAAAATGGGAAGGCAGATGCACTCTCCCGAAGAGATTCAAGACCTGTGCAAGAAGACTCTCCTACTAGCATTCTTTCTCCTACTCGTTTCCTTGCTATCCTATCCCAACAGGATAAGGAATATCAATCTGATCTATCATCAGAAGACCAAACCCTATTAGATAGTCTAAGCCTCCAGAATGGTTTCTACTTTCATGATTCTAGACTATATATTCCAGAACGTTTCAGACAGAAAATAATCAAAGAACATCATGACCCTCCACTAATTGGTCATCCAGGTATCAAACGTACTTATGAGCTTATCGCCAGAAGTTATTGGTGGCCATCGATGAAAACCAGCATAAAAGAATATATACAACAGTGTACAACTTGTACAATATCAAAACCAGAAAGGAGACCACCCTACGGGTATTTGATTCCTCTGGAAGTACCAGAATCTCCTTGGACTCATTTGGGAATGGATTTTATAGTTGACTTACCACCTAGTTCAGGACAAACTACCATTTTATTCATTACAGATCATTTTACTAAAATGGCACATTTTATTCCTTATCACAAGTTACCCACTTCCATAGAAACAGCATACTTATTTCTAAACCACATTGTACGATACCATGGGTTACCCTCCATTTTAACTACTGATAGAGGAACCCAGTTCACTTCTCGCTTCTGGAAAGCACTCACTAAAGCACTCCAAATTGATCAAAGGTTTAGCACAGCCTTCCACCCTCAGACAAATGAAGCACTTTTTTAAGGGCGGTTTCCATCTCATGCAGGTGTACATTGTTAATAAATGTATGTGTACTTCTATCAAGAATATTATGACATTTAAGAATACTTGAGGATACATGTCTGAAATCAATACAGTGTATGCTATCTAACATTAGGCATTTATCGATGTGCAGCAGACATGGTTCCCTATAGCGGATCATGTCCGTTCGCACAATGATAAATGGACCCCAAAGACTCTCCCTGGGACCAATGCACTATGCACTTTAAAATTGTTTCAATAACTCCATGTTAAAGACAATTCTTCAAATCTCTTGAAGTATGTAATATTTAGCACTTATGTATTTTGGTTAATAGTCTAAATATTGCAAATGTATTCTCTGCTTTAGCAGACATGATATTACATATATCCTATAATTATTTGTACTATGCCACATTATACTTTGTGTCGTTTTGTATTAAATAAATACAGTATGTTCAATGATTTTCACATTGAAAATTAAATTTGAATGAGGGTAAATCTGTAATAATAAAACTCATCTTCATGATAACATATTTCCTTTGACTTATTTTCTATCAGGTAACCATGCCATTCAAGTGTGCAATCTCAGGGGATTGTATGTGTTGATAATGTATGTTTATTTTAAGGATTATATTATATCTGGATTTGTCTCTTTGAAATCAGCATCTGAAGTATTTCTTAAAGGGATAGTCTATTCAAAATTAAACTCATGAATAAGAGCATGCAGTATTTATATACTTAAATATGTACTCCTATAATCTATTTTACTTATCATCTGTAATTTTGTAAAACAGTAATGTTAGCTTAGGAATCTACCCATTTTGATTCTGCACATGGGGAGTGCTTGATGATTGTTGTCCAAATGTAGGCAACAATCAGTAAGTGCACCACAGGTGCTGAACATTAAATGGAACGGCTCCTAAACTTAAATACATGATTGAAATAAGAAACATAACAAAATTAAATTGATTATGAGTACATATGTAAGTTGATTGGAATCAAATGATTTATCTGGTTCATGAATGTTTTATTGGGAATACGCTATCCCTTTAATTTAAAGGGACATAAGACAAATATTTATTTCCATTATTTTGCTAAAACATATATATTTACAAGCAAATCTAATATAATTATATTCTTTATATTGCTTAATATTCGTAGTATCCTTTGATTATAGTTTTATCTAGGTAAGATCAGGAGCAGCATAGAACCTATGTTGGAGCTGTTTATTGTTGGCAACATATATATCCTGGTTGTCATTGACTCACCCATGTACTCATTTTTAGTAACCAGGAGTGCTCTTTAAAAAATGATACTTCGAGATTAAAATGAGATTTTAGATAATTATGTTATAAATAAATCATAAGAGAAGCAATATTTCTAGGTCCCTTTAAAGATGAATGCATTGATTAGTACATAGCTGGAAATAAAGAAACATTCACCATAAATATATTTGAGTAAAGTACACATTTATTTAGGGAAAATGTGGTAAATATGGGGATGAGACGAGAGGAAGGGGAGTGGTATTCCATTTCTGAGAATCTATAGCTGACAATCTTCAACCTGTAAAACATTAAAAAACAAAACAAATGTGTATTATTACAAAACATAATAATAAATAAATAAAAGGTCTCATTACAATACTACAAAAATACCTGAAAAGAAATCTAGAATAGTTGTAGTTCTCTCCAAATGGGCATTGGGTGGTTGGGGATGATTAATTACATCAGGCTCAAAGATTTCACCTGGGGGCTGTGGTGTTGGAAGTAAATCGTTCACCATCCCATGCTCCTGTGCCATGTTATGTAGACAGCAACATGCTACTATGATTTTTATCGCTTTTTCAGGACTGTATTGGAGATCCCCCTGATCTGTCCAGGCAGCGAAAGCGCATTTTTAGAACACCAAACAGTCTTTCTATTATAGCCTGTGTTCTGATATGTGCTTCATTATATCTGTATTTAAACAACAAGAAATATGATTATAATATATAATGTGAAGACAAATCAAATACTAATGAGCTAACTACATTCCTGGTTTGATCTTATAAATCTTTAAACCTTTTTAAATATATAAATATATTTATATTCAAGCAGAGAGATTTATAAATGTTTCACTGATAATAGATGATTTGGATTTTGACTGTCCTTTTAAAGGCACTCAGTACAACATTGTTATGTATGTGATAGAGTGCTATATATACACACAAGAGATAATCAAGCAACACATGTATGTGCACAAACACAGATTATAGTGAGCATTTTGCAAGAGCAGAAAATAAATATATTTTACCTTAATTCAGCAGGCCCAACAACCTGGGGCCCGATCCGATATGTAGCGTCGCCCGCAAATGCCGGCGACGCTGAATTTTGCGCTGGTTTGGTATCCTATATACGGCGTAACCTCGAAGTTACGCTCGTATATTTCTGCCGTCGCCCGTAGTTTTTTGGGCCATAGGCAAGTATACCAAACCAGCACAGTTTGGTATCCAATATACAGCGTAAGGACTTACGTGGCGAAAATGGAGAAATCTTACTCCATTTTCACCTCGCCACAAAAAGCAGCCGTAGTAAGCCTTACACTGTCTATTGGAGCCCCGTACCTCCCTAAACTGGCTACAAAATAAACCTAACGCATGCGCAATGTCTATCTACCTGTCAACCGCGATCTGCTAAATAAAACCTAACACCTAACGCATGCGCAATGTCTATCTACCTGTCAACCGCGATCCCCGCCGCAATCCCTAATAAAATATTTAACCCCTAAACCGCTGCTCCCGGACCCCGCCGCCACCTACATTAACTACCCCCTAATGTGATCCCCCTTACACCGCCACCATCTACCTTAAATACCCACTAAGTGAGCCCCTTACACCGCCACCATCTACCTTACCTACCTCCTAAAGTGAGCTCCTACCCCGCTAGGGTTAATATAGTTAATATAGTTATTATATTATATATATTAACTATATTAACCCTAATTATATTAGGGTTAATATAGTTAATATCATTATTATATTATATATATATTAAGTATAATAACCCTATCTAACTCTAACATCCCTAACTAAACTCTTATTAAAATAAATCTAATATTAATATTATTAATTAAAATATTCCTATTTAAATCTAAATACTTACCTATAAAATAAACCCTAAGATAGCTACAATGTAATTAATAATTACATTGTAGCTATTTTAGGGTTTATGTTTATTTTACAGGTAACTTGGTATTTATTTTAACTAGGTACAATAGCTATTAAATAGTTAATAACTATTTAATAGCTACCTAGTTAAAATAATTACCAATTTACCTGTAAAATAAATCCTAACCTAAGTTACAAATACACCTACACTATCAATAAATAAACTACAAATATCTAAACTAAAATACAATTAAATAAACTAAACTAAATTACAGAAAAAAACAAACACTAAATTAAAAAAAATTAAAAAAAGATTACAAGATTTTTAAGCTAATTACACCTATTCTAAGCCCCCTAATAAAATAATAAAGCCCCCCAAAATAAAAAAATCCCTACCCTATTCAAAATTAAAAAAGTTATCTCTTTTACCTTACCAGCCCTTAAAAGGGCCTTTTGCGGGGCATGCCCCAAAGAAAACTGCTCTTTTGCCTGAAAAAAAAACACAATACCCCCCCCCAACATTACAACCCACCACCCACATACCCCTAATCTAACCCAAACCCCCCTTAAATAAACCTAACACTACCCCCTAAAGATCTCCATACCTTGTATTCACCCAGCCGGGCAGAACTCTTCATCCGATCCGGGCGATGCCTTCAATCAAGCGGCAGTGAAGTCTTCTTCCATCCAGCGATGTCTTCAAGCAAGCGGCAGAGAGTCTTCTTCCATCCGGGCGATGTCTTCAAGCAAAGCGGCATCTTCAGCCAATCAGATTCAAGTTCAATCCGATTGGCTGAACCAATCAGCCAATCAGATTGAACTTGAATCTGATTGACTGATTCAATCAGCCAATCAGATTTTTCTACCTTAATTCCGATTGGCTGATAGAATCCTATCAGCCAATCGGAATTCGACGGATGCCATCTTGGATGACGTCATTTAAAGGAACCTCATTCGTTGGGAAGTCGTCGTGCCGGATGAATGCTCCGCGGCGGAGGAGCGAAGAAAGAAGATTGAAGATGCCGCTTTGCTTGAAGACATCGCCCGGATGGAAGAAGACTCTCTGCCGCTTGCTTGAAGACATCGCCGGATGGAAGAAAACTTCACTGCTGCTTGATTGAAGACATCGCCCGGATCGGATGAAGAGTTCTGCCCGGCTGGGTGAATACAAGGTAGGGAGATCTTCAGGGGGGTAGTTTTAGGTTTATTTAAGGGGGGTTTGGGTTAGATTAGGGGTATGTGGGTGGTGGGTTGTAATGTTGGGGGGTGGTATTGTGTTTTTTTTTTTCAGGCAAAAGAGCAGTTTTCTTTGGGGCATGCCCCGCAAAAGGCCCTTTTAAGGTCTGGTAAGGTAAAAGAGCTAACTTTTTTAATTTAGAATAGGGTAGGGATTTTTTTATTTTGGGGGGCTTTATTATTTTATTAGGGGGCTTAGAATAGGTGTAATTAGCTTAAAAATCTTGTAATCTTTTTTTTATTTTTTGTAATTTAGTGTTTGTTTTTTCTGTAATTTAGTTTAGGTTATTTAATTGTATTTTAGTTTAGATATTTATAGTTTATTTTATTTATTGATAGTGTAGGTGTATTTGTAACTTAGGTTAGGATTTATTTTACAGGTAAATTGGTAATTATTTTAACTAGGTAGCTATTAAATAGTTATTAACTATTTAATAGCTATTGTTACCTGTAAAATAAATATAAACCCTAAAATAGCTACAATGTAATTATTAATAGGTAAGTATTTAGATTTAAATAGGAATATTTTAATTAATAATATTAATATTGGATTTATTTTAATAAGAGTTTAGTTAGGGATGTTAGAGTTAGATAGGGTTATTATACTTAATATATATATAATATAATAAAGATATTAACTATATTAACCCTAATATAATTAGGGTTAATATAGTTAATATATATAATATAATAACTATATTAACTATATTAACCCTAATATAATTAGGGTTAATATAGTTAATATAGCTGGCGGCGGTGTAGGGGGATTAGATTAGGGGTTAATGTGTTTAATATAGGTGGTGGCGGTGTAGGGGGATTAGATTAGGGGTTAATACATTTATTATAGGTGGCAGCGGTGTAGGGGGATTTAGATTAGATGCAAAAGAGCTGATTACTTTGTGACAAAGCCCCGCCAAAAGCCCTTTTAAGGGCTGGTAAAAGAGCAGTTTTCTTTGGGGCATGCCCTGCAAAAAGCCCTTTTAAGGGCTGGCAATAGAGCAGTTTACTTTGGGGTAATGCCACGCAAAAAGCCCTTTTCAGGGCTATTTGTAGGGTTAGACTTAGGTTTAGTGGTAGGGATAGTTTAGTATTTTAGGGGTTAAATAATTTAATATAGCTGGCGGCGGGGTAGGGGGATTAGATTAGGGGTTAAATAATTTAATATAGGTGGCGGCGGGGTAGGGGGATTAGATTAGGGGTTAAATATTTTAATATAGGTGGCGGCGGGGTAGGGGGATTAGATTAGGGGTTAATTAATTTAATATAGGTGGCGGCGGTGTAGGGGGATTAAATTAGGGGTTAATAATTTTAAAATAGATGGCGGCGGGGTAGGGGCTCACTTTAGGGGGTAGGTAAGGTAGATGGCGGCGGGGTAGGGGCTCACTTTAGGGGGTAGGTAAGGTAGATGGCGGCGGGGTAGGGGCTCATATTAGGGGGTAGGTAAGGTACATGTCGGCAGGGTAGGGGCCCACATTAGGGGGTTATAGTTTTAATATAGCTGGCGGCTGGGTCCGGAAGCGGCGGTTTAGGGGTTAATAACTTTATTAGGTGGCAGCGGGGTCCGGGAGCGGCGGTTTAGTGGTTAATACATTTTTTTTATTGTTAGGATAGTGAGGGGGGATAGCAGATAGAGGGTTAGATGTGTCGGGCTATGTTAGGGAGGCGTGTTAGACAGTACGGGAGATTTAATAATTTAGTAAGGTTTTGTAGGCGCCGGCATTTTCTAAAGTGCCGTAAGTCACTGGCGACTCCAGAAATTTGTACTTACGCAGATTTCTGGACATCGCTGGTTTGTGAGACTTACGGCACTTTAGCCTCTGACGGCGCCGTATATGGGATAGCTTGAGTTGCGAGCTGAAACTGCGGGCGGTGGGGGTTCCCTCGCTTGCGCCGCAAACTACACTGCATATCGGATCGCGCCCTGGTTCTAATTCAATGGTGTCCAAATCCATTTTTTAAGAGGATATGGAGAATCAGCTGAAATATAAATGCATATATATATAAATACACATCTTTCAATAAAGCAATGTATGACATACAATAATGTTATGCATATGTATTACTATGACATAGTTAATATAGATCTTTTGAAATGATTAACATTTTATTTAATTAAACAACTACACCCCCTTAGACACACACATAAAGGATAATACAGCAATGATACAATAAAATGTAAAAACATTGGACACATGAAGGCATCATAATATATACATGAACACTTACCGAGGAGATGTCCTTCAGGCATTTGATTTGTCTCAAACAATTTCCACACACCATAATCCTGAGGATGTAGGCATCATGGCTACTTCCTGAGAACCCTGCCACAACATTTAATATACACATGTTTGCATCTCATATAATCTGCACATTTAAGGAGTGGAAGTGTTTCCGATTCCTAAATATTATCTCTCTGCGCACACGGGGTCTTAGGCCAATATGAGTGCAGTCAATGGCCCAAGGACATTGGGTATGCCACCTAAAAGACAAAAGTCCCTCTTAACATCACGCCAACCTCTGGGTGATGTGGAAAAAAAAATTCTGTGATTATCATAAAGTCCATCAAGAACTTGTGAAAGATGCTTAGAAAAAGTGGACTTATGCACCACATTTACAATGCCCCCTGTCACCTGAAAGGATCCAGAAGCCAAAAAATGAAGTGCCCCTAGTAGTTTGGTCATTCCAGGGAGAGTCCTGCTTGAATAGCCCTGGCTTTCCAGCCTGTCTTGCAACAGGGCATATAACTGATATATTTTCTCCCTGGTGAGCCTGAAACTTTCAACCACCTGCTGCTCATTCAGGGTTTCTATATCCAGCCTCACTCTGGGGATGTCAGGCCTACGCTGTCTAACTTCAGCATTGTCAGCTTCTCTCTCACCCCAGTTTTTTTTATAGCTGTGTGTTGCTGGTTAACATATGTGGAACTGGTGATTGCAATGAATAACATGGGGGGGAGGGCTTATCTTCAAATCATCTAATCCTTAATTTAATGAACAGTTTGAAAGTATATACTTACTCATGACTTTTATTTTTGATATGAACTATAATTTCAACATATATGTAGTTACATAAATTCAAAGACACTGAATGTAATTATTATATTTTTCTATTTAAATATATCAGCCTTTATCATAACAATTACAAGTAATTATTGTAATTATATGATTTATATAGGTCAAATATATATATATATATACAATTATCATACATATATACATGTAGGCGAAGATTATTATTAGATATAATTATAATTCTATATGTATTGATAATATATATAGCATCCCTTGGCATATGTTTTATTTTGAATAGGTAGATCTATGCTTGCATATATTTTTCTACGTACATACATATTGATATTTCTATGAAAACATGGGTGCAAATATTCCTATACATAGTACCAATAAATGTAGCATATATAATGTTATTTGTACATTGAAACACTCTTAAATGTTTTTGTGATTTGCAATTTCAATGAGAAACAGGCCTCAAAAAGCTCCTTTTTCCTCCATTACACCTAGTTGAGCTACATTTCTCAATGTGTCGACAGTCTCCGACAGTGTATTAACAGTTTGTGCTTTCATTGGAAACCTGGTATAATTTATCGATTTATGACTTCTATTACTTTCTATGGGACATGAAGATTTTTATATATATATATATATATATATATATATATATATATATATATATATATATATATATATTTTATATATATTGAGGCATAACATGCCATTGGAAACAGTCGATAAACTAAATTGCTTCCCACAGCATATTTATCGGTTTGCGAGTACACGTAAACGGAATTACGGCTCAATGGAAGTAGTCATACCTACCAGATCTACCTACTCCCACTGCAATATTAAGCTACAGCTCTTTAACACTAAATTGAAAAAAATTATTCCCCTAGTCCCATAGTGAAACAAAAATGTAGTATGTGTGCAGATACACTGCCCTGCAAGAAAAACTGATTCTTCACAATTTTACAAATTAAAACAGATACACACCACTGCACTGGTCAGAAGCCAAAATAAAAATGACTAGAAGATGAATGATATTCACTAAGACTAAGGGGCTGATTTATGAAAGTGCGAGCATATATGATACAATGTAGCGTATGCTGTCGGCATATATCATTGCACCAGCAGTTCTTGTGAACTGCTTGTGCAATGCCACCCTTGCAGATTTGCGGCCAATCAGCCTGATCGTATAGGATCGGGCGGATAAATGTCCGCAGCCTCAGAGCAGGTGGACAAGTTATGGAGCGGTCTTTAGACCGCTGCTTTATAACTGCTGTTTCCGGCAAACCTGAAGGCTCGCGCGGAAACAGGGACATCAGGCTCCATTCAGAGCTTGATAATTCGGCCACATACACCTCACTTTGGGAAGTCTATGGGAATAATAAGTTAACACTGTAACAATATCTAAAGTCTTGGGGGCATATTTATCAAGCTCCGTATGGAGCTTGATGCCCCTTGTCTAAAGACCGCTGCTCCATAACTTGTCTACCTGCTCTGAGGCCACGGGCAGAGATCGAATACGATCGGGTTAATTGACACCCCCTGCTAGTGGCTGAATGGCCGCAAATTTGCAGGGGGCGGCATTGCAACAGCAGTTCACAAGAACTGCTGGTGCAATGATAAATGTTGACAGCGTATGCTGTTTGTATTTATCGATGTGCGGCGAATATGATACGTTACTTCGTATTCTGTCCGCTGGCACATTGATAAATATACCCCTTGATGTTAGTGCGCCTGAATCTTGCACTCACATGCTAACTTTTTAATTTCAGCTTGTAATACGTGCGCTAATGCGGTCTTGATAGATTTTTACTTTAAGCGAGTGAAATACATATTTAGAGTACCACTTGTAATCTGGCTCTAGAACATTAGCAATTTTATCTTATTTTTTGGTTTATACAGTATTTATAATGATAAAATAGTGCAATCTTAACTTTTAGTGTAACTGACAATTAGAATTTAATTTTACTTTAACTAATTTAACTTTAATACAACTATCATGACACAAGGTAAGATGAGAATCAAATTCTGAGTTAGGATGCAATAATTGACCAACTTTTGAGTTTTAGATAAAGTCTCAGCTGTGTAAAACAGTACCTATGAATCTTATTGCAGAAAATAGATAACAATTTAGCAACAGGATCAAGAAAAAAGGGAACAGCAAACTGGCCAGAAGTCATTAATAAGAGGTCCAAAAGCATGGTGTGGTACCAATGGAGTGGGCAATGCCAAAAACAAGTAACCGTCTATGACAGGAAGCAGAGTTTAAATGACCAAACAATGTACCAGGGAGAAAAGACAAAGTAAGTTCAAGGTCAGCAAGAAAAATTACACCTAGAAAAACCCTCCCTATTGAAGCCTCAAGAACAATCAATACAAGGACACCAAAGTAGGCATCGCCCAAAAATGGGAAAAAAAACACCACAATGTGGCAAAGAATGACACTTCTCATGAAAAGGGTAAACAAAGAACTGTATGAAAACAACACATCACAAGTGGTTTAATATTTGAGAATTATAAGAAATTGTTACCCCTGGTGTATTTGGAAAGACTTCAAGTAAATACAAATTTTGATTTTTGATACCTCGAGTGGGACACATGAGAGAACCTGTCAAAGCAACAGCCATGATTTATATTACGGACTACTCTGTGTATACTAAAAAAAAAAATGTGTGTATACAGTACTCTTCTTATTGTACTTTGCGGTGTACAGGCCTTCCAACTGATTTGTTAAGCATCATTTATTTTACTGTAAATCTTTATCTGTGCAATTGCTTTACTTTTGTTTGTTTCAGGACACTTAGGCAATTTTATTTTCTATGGCTTCCAGAATATTTGGAGAAATACTCATTTATATATTTTATATCAGTTTTACCTTGGCATTAAAATTCACATGGACATCAAAAGAAGAATGTATGTTAATACAAAGCAAGGTCTGCGTCAATATTATCACTCATTTTTTATTATTATTATTTTTTTATTTTTCTGAAGCAAAAGTCCTTGGCATATTGTACTGTATATGGGATAACTTGTGTTTATTGAAAAATGAATCCATTTTGATATTTGACCTTCCCAGTTACTTTAGTATCCCTGGAGATGAATTATCTTTGTCTTAGTTTTTACTTTTATGATTCATTGCAACATATATTGAAGCGAACAAGTAATGTTACAGTAAAAAACAAACTGCAACTGCATACTTTATAATGTGTAAACATATGTTATGAAATTCTAAGAGCGTACATTCTGTAGTAGATCATTTAAAAAATATAATTTAGGCTCTCTTAAAAACATAAAATGAGCTCAATATATATGGAAAAAGACAGATTATATGATTTAACCATTCACATCATCAAAAGGACATGAAACACATTTTTTTCTTTCATTTTTTGGATATTTTAAAAAACTTTGCAATTGCCTCCAATGATCAAATTAGCCTCTTTCACATTGTAACCTTTGATGAAGGAGCAGCCTATGTAGGTATGTTTTTCAACAAAGGATCCCAATAGAACAAAGTGAATTAGATTAGAGAAGTAAATTGAGGTTTTGTGTCCCTTTAATGACATTGGCCCGGATTTCAGGTGAAGCTAAAAAATATTAGCGCTGTTGAGAGCTAACATAGCTCAATATTAATTAGTAGTGCTCTTATTCTTCGGTTCATATTACAAGTTGAAAGTTATAAGGTAGCACTCGAGCAAAAGCCTTAGGTCTGTTAACAAATGGAGGTTAGATAAATCCCTTACCTCATAAACTTCTATGGGGTGTGCTACAAAACTCTTTTCTGACTTTTGTTCGAGTGCGAACCCGAGATGTGCTAAGAAATATAAGGCTATGTAGCTATAGATAGATGGATAAATAGATTTCTTATCTGAGTGAAGAACAAAACTATTTAAACTATTCATTTTTTTTTAATTAAAAAAAATATGTTAACCATGTTTAATAGTGATATAGTGTATGAGAAGGTGTTGGACTGGGAAGGACTTTAAAGGTGTATGTGTATATATATATATATATATATATATATATATATATATATATATATATATCTTAGCTACATTGTTTATTGTAGGTACTGCATTTATTTTATTGTAACAAGGTATCCCTCTAGGATGACATAGATCACAATGTATTAACCCATTCAGACCATAATTTACATCTATAATTAGGTGGAGTCTGTAAGTAGCTGGGTTGTTGTCAAGTCCGACTGTGGGGTATATTTGGAAAAATAAAATACTGTTTGCCATTTACTTTGACTTTGCCACAATGTTTCTTTATAGGATGGCATATATCTCTATAAACTTGCCCGCTCAGAAGATCCCCACTTGTAACCATGCAGGTTCTGTGTATGGCTGTGGTGTTGGCAGTCCAATTAAAGAGGCAATGAATGTATGTTACATATTTTTAAGCAATGCGAGGATTTACACTTATTCAATTTTAATTGTATATAGTATATTGTTTACTAAGAGTGCTGAATTCACTGTCTTTTATCTGGAGATATATTATCCCCATACTGAGGAGCCTCTTTCTAGTTAGAGACATTGTTTATTTTTGATAGGTGAATAAAGGGTCTGCACTGATTTAAATAATTTTGGTCTTGAGATAAAACAGTTTACTTTCACCTACAGTTGCTTGTTATATATATACAGCTATGGAAAATGTTAAGAGACCATAACAAAATTATAAGATTCTCTGGTTTTACTATTTATAGGTACGTGTTTGGGTAAAATGAACATTTTTGTTTTATTCTATAAACTACTGACAACATTTCTTCCAAATTCCAAATAAAAATATTGTCATTTAGAACATTTATTTGCAGAAAATAGCAACCTGGGGCCAAACTGTCCAGTTATGTGATACCCTGCTGCTTAATCCAACCTATTCTGGAACAATTAAGGATGGTGTCTCTTTGCATATCCTCAGGAAGGTCTGGATATGCTGAGTATCAGCGATGATATACTCTGCCTCATAAGTCAGCAGTGAGGATTGAGACTCTTCGTCGCAAGGAGGCAACTGCAGTGTAAAAAAAAAGATTTCCTTACCAAGGCATATTCTTGATTATGCATTCTACAATATGTGAGTTGGTGTGGTCAATCTAGAAACTCATCTCTAGTCTAAAGGTGTTGTTTGTATGATCTCCATGCTCTGTGTAAGCAGTGTCGGATACATAAGATTCCTCCTCCTCTATAATAGAGCTGTAAAATCATCCACTTATATTTCTTATATGGGACTATTATTAGAACTTGTAGAAAAGCACTTATCAAACTATCGTCATAGCTTAAGAAAATGTTCCTCTAACAGCTGGTATAGCGCATCTTAAAACTCTTGCATTCTCAAAGCTATGTTAGTTCCAGTTTAATTTCTGTTTGCCATGTGTTTAGATGATCTAACAAGCTTTATAAAATCAGGCTTACTAACCCAGTAACCTGGGGGGAGGGGTAAATGTGCAGTAGCTCAAACAATACAAACGATCAGATTCATAGGGGCCTATCTATCAAGCTCCAAATGGAGCTTGATGGCCCGTGTTTCTGGCGAGCCTGCAGGCTCACCAGAAACATCAGTTATGTAGCAGTGGTTGAACGAGCGCTGCTCCATAACCCTGTCCACCTGCTCTGATAAGGCGGGCAGGAATCGCCACAATTCAACCCGATCGAGTACCATCAGGTTGCTTGACACCCCCCTGCTGGTGGTCCATTGGCCGGGAGTCTGCAGGGGGCGGCGTTGCACCAGAAGCTCACAAGATGCACAATCCCTTGGAAGTCCTGGGACTAAAGTCTCATTACAGTGGGGTGTGAATACTTCGGACATTTTGAGGTAAATATCTTCCTTTTTTACATAGAGATGTTCAGGTGATATTTTCGAGTCAGCTTTTTACAGCTATGCTGCATCACTTTCAAGTGCTTCAATATTTGGGTATCATGTCCCTTTAATCTTATAACACTATGATATCAAACAAAAACTTAGAAACTAACACATAAAAGCTAAATTGGAACCTAGAGCTCCTCACAAACCTGTCCTGCCAATGCAGCTGTAGGCTCTGCCCCTAATGTTTGGTTACACGTTTATTAATACTAATACTAATATCTAATACTTTACTTCAGGTCTTCAGTCGTGCTAACTTTTTTAGAGCTGTTATGTATTGCGCTTGCTTGCAACACATAAATCACAATTGAGTGATTTTTAGCACAGCTGTGCTATCCATTGAACGTATAGTGTGCCCCAAAATGGATATTAACCACACTATACATTATCTGGTAATTATGTTTAACAGTTTAATTATAATGCTAGATTGTGCACTATTTCACAGGTACAGGATATTGATAGCACAATGTGCTATCAATAGTTCTCCACTTCTAATCTGGGCTGTAATAAATGATTATATGGCATCTTACATCAATGTAAATCAATAATGATGTGACAAATATGCAGAAAAAATGTAGAACAACCATTTACAAGGCAACATAAAGATACAGAAGCACCACATGGCCTAGTATTGTATGAATGAGTAAAATTTAGTGTTTGATTTATTACACTCGCATTTGATAGAGCACCCCTATTGGTGCAGAAGAGGCAGCTGGAATCAAACAGTAACCCAGCAGACTGACCTCCGATGTTAAAACAGCAATCTGTAGATGGTGTAGAAAAAGCAAACAAACACACAAATATGGCCTAGTACTGTATGAATAAGTGAGAGATAATATCAACAAAGGTTGCACTCACATTTGGTGCATTAGAGGCAGCTGGAATCAAACAGTCACTCAGCAGACTGACCTCCGGTGCAGCAGAGAACTCCAAAGGGTCAGGGTACAGGCAATCCATAAAATGGTGATGTATCAAACCAAGATGCAGATGGAAGTATAAAATTATGGCAGCAAGTAGTACGTATAGAAACGTACTTTATTAAAATACATAAAAACAAACAACGCGTTTCTCAGCCAACTGGTGGCTGTTTCATCAGGCTTAAATGCATTTACCAGGCAAAGTTACTGAAAGCATGTGACCTAAAACTACAAATCTATTTAACTATATCACCTTGATTCACCTTTATTAAGTGTATTACTAGAGTAACAATCTTGTAGTGTTTAATAATGCCCCTTTAAATGTAGCCAGGCGCATTCTACTTTATAAGTACACTATTAAACATGGAAGATCTATTCAGAAGTGCATCAGTTATTTGTGTTGCAAAATGTTTTAGCAACAGAAGCTTAGAATTTAATGAAAGAGCTAAAAACCCTAATAAGTCTATTCAACTCAAATATATTAGCTTTTTTTCTATCCTTATGATGCTTTTTATGCAAATCAAAGAGCATTTTGAATCCATCACTGTATTCTTCCCTGTCCTTTTTATCTAGTGTCCTTATAAATTACTGTGTATTAGCAAAATAGAAGAGGCACATATTACATTCTCAGATTAACAATAATACAGGAGCTTTGAAAATTGTGTTTACGTGTTAATGTTTTTATGAAGATGTTTCAGTTCTTCAAATGGATTCAGGATAAAAAATGACAAAACTTGGAAACAAGAAAATGAAATATAAAGAAACAGTCAGCAACATAAAGTCTGAAACATTGAATCTGACTACCTTAAAATCTATAATTTTCTTAAGACCCATTCTTTAAGTTATTAAGGTGTTCCCCTATCCTATCTCTTAAAGGCCTGCTCGTTTGACCTAAGTACTGTTTTAAACATGAGCATTGGATTAGATAGATTATATTTTTATCTCTACATCTGATCATATCTCTAATTTTATATTCTTTATTAGTTACAGTGGATTTTACTTGTTTTGTTTTAAAACTATGTTTGCAGGCAGTACATAAATGACATGGGTAAAAACCTGATAAGCTTTTATTATATAGATCTACTTGTTTTTTCCCACTTTTTTGTTTAAATTCACTAGGGCATAGTATATTTTTTAAATTTTTTGCTTTCTTAAAAATCATTTGGGGTTTTTCATTTAATTCTTTCCCAATAAGGGGGTCCATTTTTAAAATATTCCAATGTTTATTTAAAATTTTATTTAATGTATTATGTTGATTATTGTAAGTGGTTATAAATGGTACTGAAATTTTTGATCCTTCTTTTTGTGGCAAAACTTTTTTCTTCTTAGTTAAAATTTCATTTTGGGATATTTGACCAATATCTTCTTTCACCTTATTTATATCTTCTCTCTTATAACCTCTGTCCAGAAATTTTTCTTCAAGTATATTTGCTTGCTCTATATAGTCTTCATTTTTCGTACAGTTTTTCTTTAATCTTAAAAATTGCCCTTTTGGAATATTTCTCTTCCAATTCATGTGATGGCAACTATCTGCATCTATATAGTTATTAGTATTAACTTTTTTTAAAAAGTTTATTGTGACAATTTCTTGATTTTGAATATTTATTTCAATATCTAAAAAAGACAGATTAGTGCAACTAATTTCATGGGTGAACTTAAGTCCATATCTGTTATTGTTGATATCTTCCAAAAAAAGGTGTAATAATTCCACTTCTCCTCGCCATATAATTATCATATCATCTATATATCTGCGATATAGCACAAGGTTTGCCTCCCAGTTATGTGTAAATTTAACGGAAGAGAATATAATAGAAAGAGATGATGCACATATTTTTAAAAATAAAAAAGATACTGTGAAAGATAAAGATAATATGACAAATTTAGATGAAGAAATAATAGAAAATAAGGAAATTATGGAAGAGAATTGGAAACAAATCCATTATAATAGAGGTAGAAAAATAGAGAGGAATGAATATGTACATTACCCTAGAAGAAACAATTATGAAGAATCTAATGGAAATAATACATATAGACATTATGGAAACAATTTCTATAATAGAAGAGATTATAGGAATTTTGATAGAAATTATAACTATAGAAATTATTCAAATGGAAACTGGGGAGTTGATAGAAGTTACAATGATAATTATAAAAATTATGAAATAAACAGATGGGGAAATTGGAGAAGAAAAGAGAATGATCAACGTATAGAGTCTCATTTCATAAGACAGAATAGATCAAAAGAAAGGAAGAATTCAAAAACAAAAGATAAAATTAATCAAAAAGGAGAGCAACCAAAAGAAAAACGTATTGAACATAAAAATATGCCACATTCAGAAAATAGGTTTCAAATACTAGAAGACCAACAAACCTCAGAAGTTTTTTTAGAGGAAGCCCTAATAACAACAAAAGAAAGGATACAAACAAGGAACAACAAAAAAAGAAATTTAGAGGAAACAGAGGACAGGGGAAAACAAAAGATTCACAAAAAACAGCAACAACAAAAAATTTAGGAGTATTTAATCTTAGTGATATAGAACTTAGTGAAGAACAAAAAAGAGTATTAAATAAAGGTTTAAGTTATGCACCCACAAATCATATGAATAAATTCGAAACTTTAGTAAATCTAAATCAATTTATAAGAAAAATGACTTTGAAACGGTATTTTATTAAAAATCCAATACAAGGGGGGCGGAGCCAACTGCAGAGCTGACTGGACGTGCTGATCCGGAGCTCCCACTGCCAACCAGTCTTTTTCCCCCTAAAATCCCTTATATAATTAGACAAACCCCCACAAATTGTCCTCATTTGTACCCGCAGTCCTATAGCCCCATCGACTTTCCCTTTTTATTCTTTTTTTTAAACATCTCTCCTCCTACTCGCTACTTCCATATTCCCAGCACAGCCCGTGGGAGACTACAACACAGTGCCGCTGAGCCCCAATCCAGCATCCCACCTACTCCTCTTTGTTCTCCCGACCTATTCAGCATCTCCAGTCGCTGACCGGAGACTTCAGTGACCACAGCTCGACACCCGGGACTTTCGGAAGACATACTGCGCTCCTAGGAGAAAAGCCCGTGAACGGCGGCCATCTTGGCATCCCACCCGTACCTCACACAGCACTGCAACGCTGCCCGGGTGTTTCTCTACAGTGCGGAGGATTCCTTTCGCCCCTCCATCTCTGCTCGGGGGCCGCTTGCTACCCTCTGCTTGATCTTCAGCCCCTCTCGCGGGTCCTGCTGGCGACCTAAAGGTCAGGGTAAGAGAGACTTACTATTTATCCAAGGAGTCATAACTGAAACTGTTCATATGTCACATAACACTCTGAGTTGAGGTTTGCCAGAAGTCTGACATAAAAGCCTAGCAATATATTGGAAATAAAGGCTCCATTATTACCTCAGATAATTGCACACCTGCAAAGGGGCTAATACAGCAGATTATATATTGACCAGAATCACCTATTAGACCATATTGCCTTACATAGGAGGGCTGCTGATCCAGGCTTCTCTTTTCTCTCTGTACCTCACATAACCTGTGCACCTGTACTTTCTGGGACTACTCTCATCCTTCCCCAGACCCCACAGAGAAGCATACCCATTTCACCTACATTTGCATCCTAAAACCCGGCATAACATTCTACCCTATTCATGCCCGGGAGGAATGGTGGGATAAAGGAAAGACTTTAATTGGAGGCCCTAAAGGTTCTCATTTCAACAGCACAGAGGCCTTCTATACACAAGCTGACACTGCACACTGCTCCATAGCAAGCTGCTGATTAATATCCTAGTAACTGGTGTTATAAGGACCCCTCTCCTCCCTTTCCCGCAGGCAACTTGCTGCGGGTCATACCCACTCTCCTTTTCCCGGTCTCGCCCAGAGGTGGTAACGTCCCAGGAGAGGGGCCGTTATCCGGTTAATTGTCTACTGAGACACTCTTTATTGGTACACCTTACTTTTTACAAAGCCTACTATCTGTACCCAATCTCAATCACACACCTAGAGAAATGATGATGGGCTAAGGCTCTATGCCCTAGAGTTGTCGTCCTCCCACCCCCCTAGTTGCCTACCACAAACAGGAACATTCATTACTTGAATTCAGATATTTGATTCCTCACACCATGGCACACTCAGTTAAAAGGAAACCGAAGCACCAAGAAAACCCTAAAAGGACTCTCACTGACCATTTCCATAGCAAACAACTCTCAGATCCGGATTTGTCAGAGGAGGACTCTAGAGACTCAACAGCCCTAACTTCAGAACATACTAGGTCTGAGGCTCCTCGTAAAGATAAAACAGCTCTGACGCAATCTACATTTCTAGAAACCATTAAAATACTAACTGATAAAATGGACAATCACTACTCATCTCTCAGACAGGAGTTACGCCAGTCAGTAAGCGAATTAAAGCGAGATATCTCCTCACTTGGTGAGAGGACAGAGATTATGGAGAAAAAACACAAAGACTTAGCTACTGACCACTCCAACCTTTTATCTTACTCACAGAGCCTAGCGGAACAAATTTCAGACCTGGAGACCAAACTGGCTGATTTAGAAGACAGGTCTCGCCGCAATAATCTTCGGATTAGAGGCATACCAGAAAGTGTCTCCACCTCGGATCTTCAGAATTATCTTACTTCTCTATTTAAGTCTCTATTAAATACCACAGCTGATCAAGATCTCCTAATTGATAGAGCTCATAGGGCCACACGCCCCCGTAACTCCACTGCTGACACCTCTAGAGATGTGATTCTACGCTTACATTACTATTCCACTAAGGAGAAAATTATGCGAGCTTCCTTTACCAACAAACCCTTCAAAGAACCCTACCAGGATCTTCAAATTTTCCCGGACCTCTCTGTACACACTCTGTCCAAGAGGAGAATCTTCCACCAGTTCACCTTAGCCTTAAGACAGCACAAAATTAAGTACAGATGGGGTTTCCCAGTTAAGCTGTTTGTGCAATTCCAAGACCGCACCTACACGATCTTATCTCTGGAGCAAGGTATGAAGCTGTTGAACACACTGGAACTTTCGAGAGTCCCTGACCCACTTACTAAGAACCAGGGAAACATAAGTGGCCTGAACACATCAGCCCTAGCGTGGCACTCTCAGAATGTGCCCTCTCAACATCAGGAGTTAGAGCAGACCTAACTCGACACTGGTCCTCCTCTGCCTTCCTCATGGTCTACTTGTTCCTCTTCTTTGAACGTTTTTTGGCTTAGAAGCATATGTCTTTAATACACTGGAGACATACAAGGAGGAGAGGAGTGCACTAACGGGTACATACCTTACTCTAACTTCACTCCTCTCTCCTCACTCTTCCTCAACAAGATATCTTTCCAGTCAGCCTCATTACAGGTAAACTAGGAGCTCACGTACGGGTACCTGCCTTACCCTGTTTTAGCTCCTAGTCCTACATTTATATGTTTATTGTTCTACATTTATATGTTTATTGTTCTGTTTCTCTCCCTTACATATAGAGTTTAAAGTTATAAATGCTGTTATTGTCATGTGCCTTACTCTTCTCTTATGCTGAACTTCAGAATTATGGTGTTCTTTAGATGTCAGAGAAGACAATCCTCAATATTGACACTTACCTGTTTATTGATCAGTAGATATACAAGGTTAATGAAACCTAGAGCTAGGGCCTCACTCCTAGACTTTTCCTTAGTTAACCTTGTTACGGTTTGTTATTCATAGAAAAAACTTGTGAAAATTGTTTGATGTCTTCGGATACCATGTATGTACCCTTCCTATCCTATCTGACCCTATATTCGACCATCCAGTATCTCTTTTTTTTTTTCATACATTATCTCTTCTCTCTCTCATCCCTACTAACTTGAGGGTACCCCTGTGAACCCATACCTCCTTACTCCTGTCCAACTAACTGTCCATTGTCTCTAGGGGGTGTCGTATGCGACACCTCTCCCTTATTGCATTTTATATTTCATCTTTATTCCCCCTAGCTCCTACTGCTCACTCATATTACACAGAAACCCCTATTTTCTCTTTCTATACCCTATAGTCAATTCCCACGCCCATTTTATTGTGGGTGACACCTCCTTGGCTCCGCCCCTCCTTCCCTCTTCTTCATTTTCCCCTCCAAGCCTCTTACTTCCTTCAATACCATTTACTATGTCATTATTCATGTTATACTAAGTATATCCTCTGACCTTTTACCGTCTTGTTTTTAACCAAAGCGGCTCTGGCCCGCTGCCTCCCCCCTCCCCCATAATATAACAACACTCAACCCTTAGCAAGTAGCTGACATTTTGATCCCTCTCCTTTTTACTCAAAACCTTTTAGTGTAAAAGATAACAGATTCTGAACAAGTGCTCATCCTACTCCTCTTTCCCTACCCTTCTACCCACCCCATCCTCTCCCCCTCCTCTTTTTTTTTTTTTTTTTCTCTCTCTCTTCCTTTTTCCCTATGGAAGGGCTCCATTTCCTCACCCTCAATGTTCAGGGACTGAATTCCCCAACTAAACGTAGCCTCCTATCTTCCTTTCTACATAAAAATCACATAGATATAGCCTTCATTCAAGAGACACATTGGACTCATACACCGGAAATTACTCGTACATCCAGACATTTCCCTACAATACTGGAAGCCACGTTCTCCTCAAAGTCCAGAGGTGTAGCCATATATATAGGTAAAAATGTTACTTTTGACCCGATATATATAGAATCTGACCCTCAGGCCAGATTTATCATTGCTGTTGGTAAACTGAACTCACAATTAGTCACCATGCTCAATGTTTATGCCCCAAACGTCAAACAATTAAAATTTTTTAGATCACTCCTTAAGGCAGTAGAAGTAATAAAGCAAGGTGCTTTCATACTAGGAGGGGACTTTAATCTGATTTGGGATGTTAAGTTTGACAGAATGGGACCTCCACTTTCCAGTAGTGACAGAGCTATTCACTCTCTCTCTTCCGCCTTTCAACTCCTAATCTCACAATACAATCTGTACGATGTTTGGCGGGCCTTACATCCACAAGATAGGGAATTTACGTTCTACTCTGCCCCACACAAGTCACATACACGTATAGATTATTTCTTTACTGAGGCTACCTTCTTAGAATCCATTCATTCCATATTCATTACATCAGTCTCTTGGTCTGACCATGACTCTATTCATCTTCGCTTGGGCCCATTATCTAGTCCCTCCCCCATTATTTGGCGCATGCAGGACTGGACTATCACAGACCCAACTATCAAGGCGGCTTTACAGGCACACATAACTGACTTCCTTGCCCTTAATGACGATAATCAGACCTCCTCACAGAACTTGTGGGCCACCCTGAAGGCAGCGATAAGAGGGCACCTCATGAGGTATGAATCTGAAGCCTGCTTAAAGTACAGATCCACTTTACCTGACTTGACCATCCAACTTCGGAAATTAAAGATAGAACTATCCCACTCCTACTCTCAGGTCCTAAATGACAAAATTTCCAAAGTCCAGAAACAAATCCAAACTCTAGAAAGGTCCACAATTTGATGGACAAATTAAAAAAAATCTATTACCATCAGGGTAATAAAGCTTCTACTCTCCTAGCCACTAAGCTTAGACACCGTACAGCTCAAGCAAGAATACGATCCATTCAAACCCCATCTGGAGTGAATGTATCAGCTCCTACAGACATTGGAAACTCCTTCAAGCAGTATTACTGCTCACTCTACAATATTGAATCCAATCTAGATGTCCCAGCTACCGCCCTAGGAAAAAATTCTACTTATCTTAACTCCCTCTCACTTCCCTCTCTCTCAGAAGAGGCCATCTCCTCTCTCTCCTCCCCACTAACAATTGAGGAAGTCAAGAATACTATTCAAAATCTAAAATTAGGTAAGGCCCCAGGCCCAGATGGCTTTACAGCCAGATTTTATAAAACCTTTCTCCCCCTCCTAACTCCCGTACTACACAGATTTCTCCAAGAGATATTTTCTGGAGCTTCGCTTAAACCAGAATTCCTAGAGGCAGTTATAATCACGATCTTGAAACCCGGTAAACCACCCGACCTCTGTAGTAGTTACCGTCCCATCTCATTGATTAACATAGATACCAAGATCTACGCCAAACTCTTAGCCAGTAGAGCTTCTAAAATTATCACTCCCCTCATATCCAATGACCAAGTAGGATTCATCCCGAATAGAGAGGGTTCCGATGCCATAAGAAGAATCCTTGATGTCTTGCACACTGCATCACAGGGCTCCTCCCCCTTCCTGGCTCTGTCGCTAGATGCCGAAAAGGCGTTTGACAGGGTCAGGTGGGATTACCTGTGGGAGACCATGAGAACTTTTCGCTTTCCCACTGCTTTCATTGTGGCGGTAAAGGCCCTATACAACAACCCCTCGGCCATTATACGAGGGGTTGGGTTCCAGTCTCCCAAGTTCACAATTTCAAACGGCACTAGGCAGGGGTGCCCCTTGTCCCCTCTCCTGTTTGCTTTATCAATAGAGCCCTTAGCCCAATCCATCCGGCAAGATCCTAAAATCAGAGTCCTCCCTGTCGGCGCCTCCACACACAAAATCTCCCTATATGCCGACGACATTACCCTGTTCCTGACATCCCCAGAAGAATCTCTCCCTGCAGTATTCATTTCCCTACAACAGTTTGGAGACTTGAGCTTTTATAAGCTCAATGTCTCCAAAACAGAGGTCCTATCCATAAATGTCCCCCCCGATACTCTTGCTTTATTACAAACCACATTTTGCCTCCAATGGAAAACTTCTTCTCTCAAGATTCTGGGGGTTCATTTGAGCCCAGACCCTGCGGTGGTCATAGCGCAAAACTATTCTGACAAACTTGGAGAATATAGAAAGCTCCTTGAGACTTGGGAGTTCAGAGAGATCTCATGGACAGGTCACATTGCGGCCATCAAAATGTCCTTCCTCCCGAAGATTACATATTTATTCCGATCAATTCCATATAATATTCCTAGAACACTCCTTAATAGACTTCAAAGCCTAATTACTGCATATGTATGGAAAGATCGAAGACCCAGAACTTCCGGACGTACTTTAGAAAAACCAATTTCACAGGGAGGCTTAGCCTTACCAAATATAATCTCCTACTACAACGCAGCCAGATTATCACATATCCTCCTTTGGAATAACCCTGAAAAACAACTTAGTTGGTCTGCCCTTGAATCCTCATTACTGCCCCCTGGTCTATGCCTATCTGACCTACTCTGGATCCCTCTACACCACAGACATGACATTGACTCCCTACATCCTATTTTTAAGCATGCACTACGATTCTGGGACCAGATCAGACATAATCCTGCTATCTCCCCTTTTCCTTCTCCTTTGCTCACTGTTCCTGCTGCCCTTTTTTGTCTCCCGGACTCTCACTCTGAATTATGGCCTAACCCACATACACTTTCAGTCTTGGACTTCTATGAGAATGATGTTTGGTTATCTCACCCTGCACTTTGCGCCAAACTTCAGCTCCCCCCCAAGCTTGCCTTTGAGGCATTCCGTTTGAGTACGCGCCTCCGCACTTGGGGCTACCCAAAATCTTCATTACGTCCTTTGACAACGTGGGAGAAGGCTTGGCAGGGAATAAATGACCTAAAGCACCTACTATCCTTCCATTATAACCTTCTTACTAACACACACATTCTACACAAAATTCCACAACACCGCGCCTGGGAGAGAGAGATTGGGTTCACAGTGACAATAGACGTCTGGCACCTTAGAATTATGACAACCAAAAAACTCCTGCATTGTGCCACCTTATGGGAGCTTTACTATAAGGTGTTAGTCCGCTGGCATTTGGTTCCAGTCACTCTACACAGGATATACCGCTCCCACTCCCCTTTATGTTGGAGAAACTGTGGAGACATTGGCACGGCACTCCATACCTGGTGGGCATGCCCGGTAATCCAACCCTTATGGAGGAAAGTCTATGCACTCCTTCTCTCACTAAATCTTATTCCCCCGTATACTCCAGAAGTAGCCCTCCTCCACATGCCCATGTCTAGACTATCTCCCTCAGAGGAGGCGCTTACAATCTATGTTCTTGTGGCTGCGAAACTGGCGCTTGCCAGAACCTGGAAACAGGACGGACCTCCCTCTCTCTCTCAGGTAATCTCCATTGTACACTTCGTAGGACAAATGGAACAGCATTCTTACAAAATTTTAGATCAAGTTGATTCCTTCTACGGGATCTGGTCCCCTTGGATCACAAAATTCCCACAGTGGGACACCAGACCCCAAAATATCATTTAAGAAAGCCTGCTCACCTCCTACTTTTTTTTTTTTTTCTCCTCCCCTCTCTCTCTTTCCTCCCCCTTACACCTTCCCCAAATCCGATGCATTCATCTATCCTTACATAATATCTATTAATATTGTTCCAATACCAATTCTTGAAAAAGCTACTTGCTGCATACTTTATACTAACCCCCTAAAAAAAAAAAGAGACCCTTGGTTTTATACAGTGTGCCTATTTTTATATGCTTTCTTTATGGTTGTTTCTATCTGTTAACTAGTTTATATGTCAAACTAATTTATTGATGACCTGTATCTGCCACTCTGTAACAGCACTTTTGTCTTGCTTGTACATTTGTCTCAATAAAAATTTTTGATTAAAAAAAAAATCCAATACAAGAGAAGTCAAAGAGGACTTATTTTGATAATAAAAATTCAGATATATATCAACACACTGATTTAAAATCCAAATCAAAATTTTTCCCATCCCAAGAAAAAGGAGCTCACTTGGAACTGTTTGAAAGTCTAGTTAAAAAAGACTTAGAGAAAGTAAACCTGCGCTTTAAAGAAAATATGGGACAAAATCTAACAAAACAAGAAAATATTATTTTAAAAGAACTTAGTAATAATAAAAATCTAACCATAAAATCAGCGGATAAGGGGGGAGGGATTGTAGTTTTAAATACTGAAGACTATATTAAAGAGGCAGAAAGAATTTTGGAAGATAAAGAAACATATTTAATTTTAAAAAATAACCCCAAAAATAAACAGAAAGAAAAAATTGTAGAAATGATGAGAGAAGCAAAAAAGATAAATCTTATAACACAAACAGAGTATCAATTTCTTATTATAGAATATCCAAAAACACCAGTCTTTTATTATTTGCCGAAATTGCATAAAAATCCAATACACCCCCCAGGTCGTCCTATAATATCTGGCGTTGACTCTGTTACATCAAATTTGTCCCTATATGTAGACACATTTCTTCAAGGATATGTGAAAGATCTATCAGCATATTTAAAAGATTCTACAGAACTTTTAAAAATATTAAAGGAAATGAAATGGGAAAATAATTATATTTTAGTTAGTTGTGATGTTAGCTCATTATATACGGTCATTGACCATGATCTAGGTTTAACAGCTGTAAAATACTATATGAACAACGATAAAGATATGTCACAAGTACAAATCAGTTTTCTGCTTAATTGTATAGAATTCATTTTAAAAAATAATTCTTTTTCTTTTAATGGTAAAATTTATTTACAGCAAAAAGGGACTGCGATGGGCACAAGGTTTGCCCCCAGTTATGCCAATTTATATATGGGATTGTTTGAAGAAAAATTTATTCTGACACATAACTGGGAGGCAAACCTTGTGCTATATCGCAGATATATAGATGATATGATAATTATATGGCGAGGAGAAGTGGAATTATTACACCTTTTTTTGGAAGATATCAACAATAACAGATATGGACTTAAGTTCACCCATGAAATTAGTTGCACTAATCTGTCTTTTTTAGATATTGAAATAAATATTCAAAATCAAGAAATTGTCACAAAAAACTTTTTTAAAAAAGTTAATACTAATAACTATATACATGCAGATAGTTGCCATCACATGAATTGGAAGAGAAATATTCCAAAAGGGCAATTTTTAAGATTAAAGATAAACTGTACGAAAAATGAAGACTATATAGAGCAAGCAAATATACTTGAAGAAAAATTTCTGGACAGAGGTTATAAGAGAGAAGATATAAATAAGGTGAAAGAAGATATTGGTCAAATATCCCAAAATGAAATTTTAACTAAGAAGAAAAAAGTTTTGCCACAAAAAGAAGGATCAAAAATTTCAGTACCATTTATAACCACTTACAATAATCAACATAATACATTAAATAAAAATTTTAATAAACATTGGAATATTTTAAAAATGGACCCCCTTATTGGGAAAGAATTAAATGAAAAACCCCAAATGATTTTTAAGAAAGCAAAAAATTTAAAAAATATACTATGCCCTAGTGAATTTAAACAAAAAAGTGGGAAAAAACAAGTAGATCTATATAATAAAAGCTTATCAGGTTTTTACCCATGTCATTTATGTACTGCCTGCAAACATAGTTTTAAAACAAAACAAGTAAAATCCACTGTAACTAATAAAGAATATAAAATTAGAGATATGATCAGATGTAGAGATAAAAATATAATCTATCTAATCCAATGCTCATGTTTAAAACAGTACTTAGGTCAAACGAGCAGGCCTTTAAGAGATAGGATAGGGGAACACCTTAATAACATAAATAATGGGTTTGAAGGACATCTTTTATCAAAGCATTTTAAAGAAAAACATAACCAAAGCACATCAGGTTTTACATTCTGGGGTATAAAAAGTATAAAGAAAAATTGGAGGGGAGGAAATAATGAGGAAGATCTTTTATATTATGAAGCAGAACTTATATATAATTTTAAAACTCTCTACCCCCTAGGATTAAATGCAGAACTAGATTGAAATCCCTTTATACATAGAAGATAATGAATAAATTATTTTTTAAATAGTTCTTTAAAACATTTTTAATAAGTTTTAATAAGTTTTAATAAATATATTTTTGATTTTTAACTTTTTTATATTATTATGAATCATATTATAGTTAAATTATAGATTTATATTTTTTAAAAATTAGGATAGGTACCCTAATTTTATCTTTTGAAACTATCTATTAAATCAATCTCCTTTTAATAATATTTTTATATTATTTATCCATAATGATATAGATTTTACTAAAAATGTAAGAAGTGGTATAATACTAAAAATTTGAAGTGTTAGTTTAAGAGTCATTTGTTAGTCGTTCACAATATCTTCTCTATGAGGTTGAGAAATAATTAGAAAAACCAAATCTTTGAAAAGTGTTTATTATTCATTTTCATTTTATAAATCAATTGTGTGTTTATATATATATATCCATTAACAAAATAAAAAAAATAAAAAAAATAAAAATTTAATATAAGAAGGACAATTTTATATAATTTTTATACATTTGATTGTAGACATTTTCATATATTAGTTTAAGTAAGAGGATACAAAAAATCCCTTTAAGAAATGGTCAAGCAGATAATTAAGAAGGCTATAAGAAGGTGGATTACACCTGAGGATATCATCTTGAAAAAGGCTCATTGTGAGCGGAAACGCGTTGATGATAGGACACAAAGGATACACAGAATCAGACACACAGCCTTAGAAGTCTGATTTGGACATAAAGGAGTGATTTCCAAGGATCTGACAGCTTACACAAAAGCTGTGCAAACTTGCTAAGGAGACCGCAAGTAAATATCGGGTGTAAAAATCAAGAACCCGCATCTATAAGCAAATGAGAGGATTCCCTTTAGCCTGGAGGCAATAGAGTCTGACTGTCCGTTGTCATTGGAGGGCGGGGATTTCTTCTTGTTCTTACAAGTGAAGATCAGCGGTAGAAAAATCACGGTAAGCCGTATCTGTTACACCGCTAAAAATAACTGTGTGAAGCCAAAATAGATACTTTTTTACACAAAGAACTGCAACATTAAAAGTAACAAGTATCTTAAAGAGACTAAAGAACTTTGGTTTTAAAATAGCCTGGATACAATCACCGGTAAAACGGTTAAGATTTGAAAATACCAAATAACGTAAACAGAGAGACCTGATTGGCTATTGGATTTGAATCTAATTGAACTTAAGGAGCTAAATCGATCTCCCCACCTTTGTTATATAAATCTTGCTTAGAAATAAACAAGAGACTTGGGAAAGTTTGTTTTATCACCAATATCTGCTAACAGCACCTTTTGCACATAAGAAAAGAAAAGTTGGCTTAAGATAAAGTTTTTTGAATTAATTAAAGAATTGTTGTAAGGTTTAGTTTAAATTGTCTTGTAAGAGTGCGCACTCTGAAGTTTTATTTTATTTTAATTAAAGTTGAATTTGTAATTAATAAATTTAAATTGTCTTTAGCCCTTGTGAGCGCTTCTTATATATCTTTTAGACTATAATTAAATAAATTCCCTACATTAAATACAATTAAATAAATTAAAAAAACACTAAATTACAGAAAATAAAAAAACAAATTACAAGATTTTTAAACTAATTACACCTAATCTAATAGCCCTATCAAAATAAAAAGACCCCCAAAATAAAAAACCCTAGCCTAAACTAAACTACCATTGCCCCAAAGAAATCAGCTCTTTTTCCTGTAAAAAAAAAACACCCCCCCAACAGTAAAACCCACCACCCACACAACCAACCCCCCAAATAAAATACTAACTAAAAAACCTAAGCTCCCCATTGCCCTGAAAAGGGCATTTGTATGGGCATTACCCTTAAAAGGGCATTTAGCTCTATTGTGGCCCAAAGTCCCTAATATAAAAATAAACCCACCCAATACACCCTTAAAAAAATCCTAACACTAACCCCCGAAGATTCACTTACCGGAGAAGTCTTCATCTAAATGGCTAGATGTCCTCAACGAAGCCGGCAGAAGTGGTCATCCAGACGGGCAGAAGTGGTCCTCCACATGGGCAGAAGTCTTCATCCAGATGGCATCTTCTATCTTCATCCTTCCAGGACGGAGCGGGTCCATTTTCAAGACAGCCAACACAGAGCATCCTCTTCTTCTGACGGCTGATGAATATCACTTTAAGTGACAAATGCGCGGCGTAAAAATTTGTTTTGGTTCGTTTTGGACCGATTCGGATGTTTTCAAATTTTGTTTTTGGATTGATTCAAATTCCGATACATTCGAATGCATTTGTTTCGGATTCATTTGGATTCAAATAAATTCAGATGTTTTCGGTTCGAATTCGATAATTCTGAAGTTCGGTATGTGTTAGGTGGGATGTGCTGTGTATTAGACTAGTATTATGTACTGTATATTAGGTGTAACCCATAGCAGAGTGATATAACCTAATATACTGTACAATACTAGTGTAATTGTGATTAGTCCATGGCCATCCGAATGTAATAAATAAATCCGAACTAATTTGGATATATTCGCTAGTTTCATTGCTACGGTAATTCGGAAATTTGAATCGATCCGAAGCTTGAAATTGACAAATTCATCCGAATTTCGATTCGGAATGAAACGAAACGCACATGTCTAATTATATATGAGAACAAAACAGAGCATTAGGACTCTTTTTTTTTTTTGTCCATGGTTTATGCACAAGCAAACCTCAATTTTAAATGTTTTACACAGTTAGCTTTTTGCTGGACACCTTTCATTAGTTTCTGGTGGATCAAGGTTTGTCGGCTCCTTTAAATGAAATCACTGGAAAGGATAATGTAAATGGATAACTGATCATTTAGTTGCTGTGTGTCTAAATACAATATTTTTGTTTTCTAAGCTCCCGCAAGTTAGTTAGTGTTTATTTCATGTGTATTGTTGAGTACAAACAAATGTGAAGTGAAAATAATTTGCATATCGTTTGCTTGTAAACAAAATTAAAAATGAATTATTTAGATAGAGCGTACAATTTTAAACAACTTTCCAATTTACTTGTTTAATCAATTTTGGTTAGATCTCTTTGTATCCATTGTTTAAAGGGATAGTCTACTCCAGAATTTGTATTGTTTAAATAGATATATAATCCCTTAATTACCCATTTCCCAGTTTTGTATAACCAACACATTATATTAATATACTTTTTACCTCTGTGACTGCAGACTGTCTCCTTATTTCAGTTCTTTTGACAGACAGAGGAAGCCTTTAAAGGGACAGTCTACCATAGAATTGTTATTGTTTTAAAAGATAGATAATCCCTTTATTACCCATTCCCCAGTTTTGCATAACCAACACAGTTATATTAATGTACTTTTTACCTTTGTGATTACCTTGTATCTAGGAACCTTCTTCCTGCCCCCTGATCACATAACTGTGACTGTTTATTATCTATTGTCTTACATTTAGCATTGTTTTGTGCTAAATCTTAAATAACCCCCTGTGCCTGAACACAGTGTTATCTATATAGCCCACGTGTACTTTCTATCTCTTTGTGTTGAAAAGGGATTTAAAAAGCCTGTGATAAGAGGCAGCCCTCAAAGGCTTAGAAATTAGCATATGAGCCTACCTAGGTTTAGTTTAAACTAAGAATACCAAGAGAACAAAGCAATCTTGATGATGAAAGTAAATTGGAAAGTTGATTCAAATTAAAAGTCGTATCTGAATAATGAAAGTTTAATTTATACTAGGCTGTTCCTTTAAGGGCTTAGAAATTAGCATATGAGCCTACCTAGGTTTAAGTTACAACTAAGAATACCAAGAGAACAAAGCAATTTTAATTATAAAAGTAAAATGAAAAGTTGTTTAAAATGACATGCCCTATCTGAATCATGAAAGTTTCATTTTGACTAGACTGTCCCTTTAAGCATAAACCTTGGTTAGCTGGTAGGAGCTTAAGAGCATGCATGTGTCTCTAGCATTCTATGTCAGTAGTGTTTGTAACTAAGCAAACTTTATCATGCACTTAAATTGGAAATTTAATAACATTTTAATGCTCTATGTAATTATTTTTATTTTAATTTTAAAGGGACATGAAACCCCATCTTCTGCTGAAAAGCAGAGACGTAAGCTCAGGAGCGTGCATGTGTCTGGAGCACTATATCGCAGCAGTTTGGCAAGAATGTTATCCATATGCAAGAAAGTACCAAATAATTTTTAGCATTTTTGCTATCACTCCATTTAAACAGAAATAGAGCCTTTTTAAATGTACTTATTAAAACTATATATTTATTTTAGGTAGATCAACCAAGGCATTGATCTAGGCCCATTTTGGCATATTTCATGGGACTATATTAAAAAAAATCATTCACTTTTTCACAAACTTTGGGTTTCTCACTGAAATGATTTGCAGTCAAAACAAAAATGGTTGTAAAAGCTTCTCTGGGATCCCCTTTGTTTAGAAATAGCAGACATACATGTCTTTGCCATTGTTGTTTTTTGTACTAAGAAGGCCTGTAATTGCTGCTGCGCACCACACTTCTGAAATTTCTGCCAGTGAAGTTGTTAATTATGTTAATTAGCTGGCATGGGAATAATATTCTAGTGTAAGGATAATCCTCCCACCTCCCTGATCCCTACCTGATCCCTCCCAAAAGGTCTCTTCTCCCCCACCCACACTCCTCATCACCATCCTAGGTACTGACAGACAGTCTGCTAGTATGCAGTTTAAGTCTTTTTTTCTGCACTGTAGTGATCCCTCTTCAACCCTCCCACCTCCTTATCCTCCCAAACAGCTCTCAAACCCTCTCCCTCCCACTAGTGGTGGCCATCTTAGGTACCTCTCAGTACCCAGTGTTTAGGTATTTTTATATTTAGTTTTTATTTATTTATTTAGTGTAGTGCCCCTCCCCTCTGATTCCCATTTTATGTAGTTTAGCATCCCATCCCACCCTCTCCTTTTAAAAATTTTTTATGTACCGCTTTACATAGATCTACATCCAATTGGACAAGGGGTTAAGTCAATATAAACACCAGGAAACTGGGAAGTAAGTCAGGAAGTGAAGGTGGTTCTATAGGCAGTCAGAACAAGTAGTGGTGGAGTCACGGGTGTTCATTGGTCAGTGATGGTTAGTAGATAGGCAGTTTACAGTGTGGTTGGTGGTTTCATTAGAGATTAGGGGAAAACACTTGAGGCAAAAGACACAGATAATCAAAGAAAAACAAAGTGGAGAGCTTGATGGCAAGAAACCAGGCAGCTGAAGGCTAATATGCAGTGATGGGCAGGAGAGGTATAATGGGTGCTGAATCTCCATGTTACCTCTCAGAAAAACAGCATAGCCAAGTTTCAATTGCATAATTTTACATTGAAGAGAACACTAGACAAAAGTTTTGGCGACAATGTACATGTATCATTGAAATATGATCCGCAGGAGTTAGGTTTAATCCCCCAGGGGCCACTAATTTATACACCAGACAACTATACCCTGAGGCTGTTTTGTTTTCCAAATCTAGGTAAGCAGTACAGCCACTTTCCAGCTACTGTGTCTATTGTATAAACTGTATAATTAGACTTTATTAATTTGTTTTACTTTTGTTTCTTTTCTCTTTTGTCATAAAATCCATAAACAGAATTAAAAAAACAAAAAAAACTTTAAAGGGACAGTCTACCATAGAATTGTTATTGTTTTAAAAGATAGATAATCCCTTTATTACCCATTCCCCAGTTTTGCATAACCAACACAGTTATAATAATATACTTTTTACCTCTGTGATTATCTTGTATCTAGGAACCTTCTTCCAGCCCCCTGATCACATGACTGTGACTGTTTATTATCTATTGTCTTGCATTTAGCATTGTATTGTGCTAGATCTTAAATAACCCCCTGTGCCTGAACACAGTGTTATCTATATGGCCCACGTGTACTTTCTGTCTCTGTGTTAAAAAGAGATTTAAAAAGCATGTGATAAGAGGCAGCCCTCAAAGGCTTAGAAATTAGCATATGAGCCTACCTAGGTTTAGTTTAAACTAAGAATACCAAGAGAAAAAAGCAAATTTGATGATGAAAGTAAATTGGAAAGTTGATTAAAATTAAAAGTCCTATCTGAATAATGAAAGTTTAATTTATACTAGACTGTCCCTTTAAGGGCTTAGAAATTAGCATATGAGCCTGCCTAGGTTTAAGTTACAACTAAGAATACCAAGAGAACAAAGCAATTTTAATTATAAAAGTAAAATGTAAAGTTGTTAAATTGCATGCCCTATCTGAATCATGAAAGTTTTTATACTAGACTGTCCCTTTAAGTCTTTTTGCTGGCAAATATCATATTAGTTAACTTTGTTTTACAACCCTTTGGCTTGTTTTTCTCACCAAATTCCTCTTTATTTGCACTCTTATTCTCTTATAGGTTTATTTCTATTATTGATATTTGTTGTGATTGTAGATATTTGTTTGCATTGTGGAATCTGTTGGAGCTCTACAAATAAATGATAATAATAATAATAATATTCCATAATTTTTCATTGTAGCAGTTTTTAATACTATCTGTGTTTAAACACATTTCTCCTATCAATGTTTATATATTCATATAAATTCTTATTTTGCCTGACCATTATCTCAGATTTGACAGCCGGTCACAACAAAGTCTTGTTTTCAGAATGTTTCTAGATGAGAAAACAGAATGTCAAATTTCTCCTTGGCTGATGCTCGAATCTTCTGTTATATTGCAAAGGGTGACAGCTACAGAAAGGTTAAAGCAGGGGAAAAATGCATCATGTGTTATGCTATAACGCATAAATGTGAAGAGAGATATAATGAAGTGACAGAAAGAAAGCAAAAAACAGAAAAGACTAGTCATGCAAATAATTTCAAAATTCACAAAGAACGACTGCTGTTTATGAAGATTATTCATGGAACTACAGACACAATTGCATTTACAGTTACATGTTCATATATTCAGCAAATTGTAAATGTATTATCACAATATATGTCTTCATTATTGAATCCAGTAAATACTTTTGTCTAATGCGGGATCAAAATAAAAGAGGCTTCACCACACATTTGAAGTGTCCCATTGACTTTTAAAATATCAATAGAATGTTTAATGTTAAAGGGACAGTTCACCAAAAAATGTTCTCCCCTTTAAATTATTCCCAATGATCCTTTTAACATGCTAGAGTGTATTAAATTGGTTACAAGTAGCTCCTTTACTCCTATTTCAGCATTTGAAATAGCTGATTTAGCCTGTGGTATCGCCACCTATACTGAACAAATTAATACTGGAGTATAGGCTATTGAATAGCCTAAGTATACACAGCCAGCAGAAGAGATTACACTCTCAGTGAGATGCAGGATAGTTAAGTAATAAAATTATCATTTTCCATTGTTCTCTCTATGTATTGAGCTTTGGTGTTCCAGCCAAATAAAAGATAAGGAAGCAATTCTGTTTACACAAACTTAGAACATAATGATGAGATCTGATATCACCTTTAAGTTCAACCCATTGTAATAGGCTGTGGTTTCAAAGCACAAAATCAGCTACTTCATATACACAAATAAGCATGAAAATGGAATTTCTCAAATATTTTATACTCTGCAGTTGGTATAACAAGTTATTTAAAATACATTAATGGAAAAACAATTTTACAGTGTACTGTCCCTTTAAGTGGTAGAATACATCTGTAGTATGAAAAAAGGGCAATATAGGCTTGTCAAAAAAGTTCTAGATGCTATACAAGTCAATTAAAATAATTTTCTCTTAAAGGGACATTATAGTCAAAATGTAAATGCACATAGATGAATTACATCTTTAAATAGATTTGCAAAATACAATTATTAGCAAAAATGTTTCTAGTAAAAGTTTTAGTTTTAGTGTTTAACATTTGTCTCTGCATGTGCATGTGAAGCATAGCTAGATATTCTAAGTGCACCAGCATTTTAAATACTACAGCTGCTGAGAGCACTAGTTGTGCTTGTATCATGTCAGCAATTAACAAAATGAGTCATTGCTTTAGGCTCTCTGAGCAAGTGCTGTGATTAAAATGCTGGTGCACAGTGCATACTCAAATACACGTTTGAAACAGCTTTTTGCTTTTATAAGAAGCATTTTTGATAACACGTATATTACAAAAATGTTTCTATTCAAATGTGAAATGCATCCACGTGGATTTCAATTTTGTCTGGAATGTCAAAAAATATTCCATAATTAATTCCAGTACTAAAGTACCCCTATTATTAATTTCTTTATATTTTGTAACCAGAGCAAAGGTGTAAAAAAAATTAGATCAGATATTATGAAAATCTAGTCTGCTAAGGGTACTTGAAGACTGGAGTAAGGGATGGGTGAATGTGGCTAAATCAAAATTTGAATGTTAAAACGTATATTCCTTTGTATATTTGTTTATACAATCAAATATTGATTAGAAAGAAAATTTCGTTAAATTTTGAAAATCAAATGTTATTTTTGAATGTTGCTTTTTTTTTTTTTTTTAAAGGGACACTGATCCCAAATTTGTTCATTCATGGTTCAGATAGAGCATGCAATTTTAAGCAACTTTCTAATTTACTCCTATTATCAAATTTTCTTCAGTCTCTTGTTATCTTGATTTGAAAAGCAAGAATGTAAGTTTAGATGCTGGCCCTTTTTTGGTGAACAACCTGGGTTGTCCTTGCTGATTGGACAGCACCAATAAACAAGTGCTGCCCATGGTACTGAACCAAAAATTGGCTGGCTCCTCAGCTTAGATGCCTTCTTTTTCAAATAAAGATAGCAAGAGAACGAAGAAAAATTGATAACAGGAGTATATTAGAAAGCTGCTTAAAATCGCATGCTCTATCTGAATCACAAAAGAAAAAAAATTGGGTTCAGTGTCCCTTTAATGTTACTTTCAAAACTAATATTGCTTTCAAATTCGAATGTTCATAATAGTTCAAATATCCACAATCAAATTTCAAATGTGTATATTCGATATATTATGAACATTCGAAACCGAATGTTGAAATTTGGAATTACATACATTAATTCAAATTGAAATTATAAAATTAATTAAAGGGACACTATACCCAAACATTTTCATTCATGATTAAGGTAGAGAATATAATTTTAAACAACATTCCAATTTACTTCTATTACCTAATTTGCTTCATTCTTTAGATATACTTTAATGAAGAAATAGCAATGCACACAGTAAACCAATCACAGGAGGCATCTATGTGCAGCTACCAATCAGCAGCTACTAAGCATATCTAGATATGCTTTCCAGCAAAGAATATCAAGAGAATGAAGCAAAATAGATAATAGAAGTAAATTAGAAAGTTGCTTATAATTGTATGCTCTTTCTAAATCATGAAAGAAAAAATTTGGGTTTCATGTCCCTTTAATGTTCGAATGTTAAAGCTAACAGAAAGCATACATACAATTTTAATATTTGAACGAATATTACCAAATGTTAATTAAAGGGACAGTCTAGTCAAAATTAAACTTTCATGATTCAGATAGGGCATGCAATTTTAAACAACTTTCCAATTTACTTCTATTATCTAATTTGCTAAATTCTTTAGATATCCTTTGTTGAAGAAATAGCAATGCACATGTGTGAGCCAATCACACAAGGCCTCTAGGTGCAGCAACCAATCAGCAGCTACTGAGCATATCTAGATATGCTTTTCAGCAAGTGATATCAAGAGAATGAAGCAAATTAGATAAAGGAAGTAAATTAGAAAGTTGTTTAAAATGACATGCTCTTTCTAAATCACGAAAGAAAAAAATTGACATTCAAGTCCCTTTAACCCCTTAATGACCACAGCACTTTTCCATTTTCTGTCCGTTTGGGACCAAGGCTATTTTTACATTTTTGAGGTGTTTGTGTTTAGCTGTAATTTCCCTCTTACTCATTTACTGTACCCACACATATTATATACCGTTTTTCTCGCCATTAAATGGACTTTCCAAAGATACCATTATTTTCATCATATCTTATAATTTACTATAAAAAAAAATATAAAATATGAGGAAAAAATGGAAAAAAACACACTTTTTCTAACTTTGACCCCCAAAATCTGTTACACATCTACAACCACCAAAAAACACCCATGCTAAATAGTTTCTAAATTTTGTCCTGATTTTAGAAATACCCAATGTTTACATGTTCTTTGCTTTTTTTGTAAACTATAGGACCATAAATACAAGTAGCACTTTGCTATTTCCAAACCATTTCTTTTCAAAATTAGCGACAGTTACATTAGAACACTGATATCTTTCAGGAATCTCTGAATAGCCATTGACATGTATATATTTTTTTTTAGTAGACAACCCAAAGTATTGATCTAGGCCCATTTTGGTATATTTCATGACACCATTTCACCGCCAAATGCAATCAAATACAAAAAATCGTTCACTTTTCACAATTTTTTTCACAAACTTTTGGTTTCTAACTTAAATTATTTACAAACAGCTTGTGCAATTATGGCATAAATGGTTGTAAATTCTTCTCTGAGATCCCCTTTGTTCAGAAATAGCAGACATATATGACTTTGGCGTTGCTTTTTGGTAATTAGAAGGCCGCTAAATGCCACTGCGCACCACACGTGTATTATGCCCAGCAGTGAAGGGGTTAATTAGGGAGCATGTAGGGAGCTTTTTGGGGTAGTTTTAGCTTTAGTGTAGTGTAGTAGACAACCCCAAGTATTGATCTAGGACAATTTTGGTATATTTTATGCCACCATTTCACCGCCAAATGCGATCAAATTAAAAAAACCCATAATTTATGCTTACCTGATAAATTCCTTTCTCCTGTAGTGTAGTCAGTCCACGGGTCATCCATTACTTATGGAATATATCTCTTCCCAACAGGAAACTGCAAGAGAATTACCCAGCAGAGCTGCTATATAGCTCCTCCCCTCACATATCATATTCAGTCATTCGACCAAAGCAGACGAGAAAGGAGGAACCTTAGGGTACAGTGGTGACTGGAGTTTAATTAAAATTTAGACCTGCCGTAAAAACAGGGCGGGCCGTGGACTGACTACACTACAGGAGAAAGAAATTTATCAGGTAAGCATAAATTATGTTTTCTCCTGTTAAGTGTAGTCAGTCCACGGGTCATCCATTACTTATGGAATACCAATACCAAAGCTAAAGTACACGGATGAAGGGAGGGACAAGGCAGGAACATTAAACAGAAGGAACCACTGCCTGAAGTACCTTTCTCCCAAAAATAGCCTCCGAGGAAGCAAAAGTGTCAAATTTTTAAAATTTTGAAAAAGTGTGAAGCGAAGACCAAGTCGCAGCCTTGCAAATCTGTTCAACAGAGGCCTCATTTTTAAAGGCCCAGGTGGAAGCCACAGCTCTAGTAGAATGAGCTGTAATCCTTTCAGGAGGCTGCTGTCCAGCAGTCTCATAGGCTAAGCGTATTATGCTACGAAGCCAAAAGGAGAGAGAGATAGCCGAAGCCTTTTGACCTCTTCTCTGTCCAGAGTAAACGACAAACAGGGAAGAAGTTTGACGAAAATCTTTAGTTGCCTGCAAATAGAATTTCAGGGCACGGACTACGTCCAGATTATGCAAAAGTCGTTCCTTCTTTGAAGAAGGGTTAGGACACAGAGATGGAACAACAATCTCTTGATTGATATTCCTGTTAGTAACTACCTTAGGTAAGAACCCAGGTTTAGTACGCAGGACTACCTTGTCTGAATGAAAAATCAGATAAGGAGAATCACAATGTAAGGCAGATAACTCAGAGACTCTTCGAGCCGAGGAAATAGCCATCAAAAACAGAACTTTCCAAGATAACAGCTTGATATCAATGGAATGAAGGGGTTCAAATGGAACGCCTTGAAGAACATTAAGAACTAAGTTTAAGCTCCACGGCGGAGCAACAGACTTAAACACAGGCTTTATCCTAGTTAAAGCCTGACAGAAAGCCTGAACGTCTGGAACTTCAGCCAGACGTTTGTGTAGAAGAATAGACAGAGCAGAAATCTGTCCCTTTAACGAACTAGCAGATAAGCCCTTTTCTAAACCCTCTTGTAGAAAGGACAATATCCTAGGAATCCTAACCTTACTCCATGAGTAACTCTTGGATTCGCACCAATGTAAATATTTACGCCATATCTTATGGTAAATTTTTCTGGTAACAGGCTTCCTAGCCTGTATTAAGGTATCAATAACCGACTCCGAGAAGCCACGCTTTGATAGAATCAAGCGTTCAATCTCCATGCAGTCAGCCTCAGAGAAATTAGATTTGGATGGTTGAAAGGACCCTGAATTAGAAGGTCCTGTCTCAGAGGCAGAGACCACGGTGGACAGGATGACATGTCCACTAGGTCTGCATACCAGGTCCTGCGTGGCCATGCAGGCGCTATCAGAATCACCGAAGCTCTCTCCTGTTTGATCTTGGCAATCAAACGAGGAAGCATCGGGAATGGTGGAAACACATAAGCCATGTTGAAGACCCAAGGGGCTGTCAGAGCATCTATCAGCACCGCTCCCGGGTCCCTGGACCTGGATCCGTAACAAGGAAGCTTGGCGTTCTGACGAGACGCCATGAGATCCAGATCTGGTTTGCCCCAACGATGAATCAGTTGAGCAAAGACCTCCGGATGAAGTTCCCACTCCCCCGGATGAAAAGTCTGGCGACTTAGAAAATCCGCCTCCCAGTTCTCCACGCCTGGGATGTAGATCGCTGACAGGTGGCAAGAGTGAGACTCTGCCCAGCGAATTATCTTTGAGACTTCCAACATCGCTAGGGAACTTCTGGTTCCCCCTTGATGGTTGATGTAAGCCACAGTCGTGATGTTGTCCGACTGAAATCTGATGAACCTCAGAGTTGCTAACTGAGGCCAAGCTAGGAGAACATTGAATATTGCTCTTAACTCCAGAATATTTATTGGGAGGAGTTTCTCCTCCTGAGTCCATAATCCCTGAGCTTTCAGGGAATTCCAGACTGCTCCCCAGCCTAGAAGGCTGGCGTCTGTTGTTACAATCGTCCAATCTGGCCTGCGAAAGGTCATCCCCTTGGACAGATGTGGCCGAGAAAGCCACCATAGAAGAGAATCTCTGGTCTCTTGATCCAGATTTAGTAGGGGGGACAAATCTGAGTAATCCCCGTTCCACTGACTTAGCATGCACAATT